>NC_056739.1:1150919505-1151134505 GCF_019279795.1 Protopterus annectens
TCGAAAAATGTACTGGCAAAACCACACATTTTTCTATTTCAACTTACTTTTTTTTCCTCGTTAAACCTGCCTCATTCGGAGGAGATGCTGATATGCTATTGCAGGATGCAGTCATATGATGCATATGACAAGCAAGCCTCAATTCCTCCTCAAACTGCATCTCCCGCCTCTCTGACCATTGACAGTTCTTGGCGTAGCCAATAGTTATCCAGATTGCCAGTGGCAGAGTGAACGACGAGAGTTGTGTGTTTTTGTGACCAGAAAGAGCTTTTGCCTCAGAAAGATTATCGGAATCGGATCTGGCATGTGTGCAGCACTTAAGGTAAGTATTGTCACAAGAAAGAAGTTCCTCCTGATATTTTTTTTATACACAAAGAATCGATGTCAATTATGTCAGCTAAGCTTCAAGTTTGGCACCAAAAGTTAAAGTGGCGATTTGAGATAATTAAATGTTTTCCCCTCTTACTTAAAATATACTGAGGAAAAGTTAATCAGTGCAATACCTCATTTTCTTAAAGAAAGAAAAAAAAAAAAGCCAAAATCAGGGATAGTCGAAAGGTATGTGTTCCATTTTGGTTGGCGACACTAATGTCCACGTGGGTTTTTGCTGGGTGCTCTGTGGTTTTGTGTTTGCATTTTCTTCGATGTGTTGGCGCTTGATTAATTTTGATGAAACAGGTGTCCCCCCTCCCATGTGTAGAATGATGTTTATTCAAGGTGAAATGGTAGGTTGTGACAATTACTTTGTACCTCCTTTATAAATTCAGCCCTGCCAATAACTACAGACCAGTCACATAAATATATTTTGTGACATTTATAGTGAAGCACATTCTTTAGATTATGGCCGATTAAAAGGAGTGAGTGTTCAGCTTTTAAAATTGATACAAACTATGTATATTGCTGCTACACAAGTAAAAAATATACATTTTTCTCACTTTAGTTCGACTTGCTTTTACTTATTGCTTTCATTAAAATGAAACAGTTCTGGATGCTATGGCACTTGGAACAAATATTTTCTGCTACATTTTCCTGTTATAAATTTAAGTTGCAGAAAGACTGTTTGGCTCACATCCTTTAAAAACTTTACTTGTGCAAAATAATACATTCTCAGATATGGATGGACACTTAAGAGAATGCCTTCACTTTTTTGTGTGAAATAATTAAGGTCACTGCCCAGAATCTTTCTTAAGAGAAGTCCTCTCAATGGTATGCATGGATTTGTGGAGGCTGTTACAACCAAAAACACCACACTCCACTTACTACAATGTCTACATTTTGAGTCACAAGACACTACTAGTACATTGGGGCTTGGTTTATAAATGTCTGACTGTGCCATAATTAAAATTTTTGTTTTATTGATTCAGCAAATGCTCATGCCCACTGAGACATGGTTTCTTTTTTTAAAGGCGCAAACCACCTGTAATTATGGATATAGAAACAAGAATAATACATTTTCAAATCAGACAGGCAAATGCCTTAAGAAAGGGACCAGTTTTAGTAGAAATGCTCCATGAGAAAGATTTCTAAAAAGTGAAAATATACACAGTGTACATCAGCATCAACATCAACTGCACAATTAGAAGCTGTAGGTGGAATTTATTTATTTATTTTCAAGTGCATTTTCAAGGAAATGTGAGCTTCAAGAGAAGAAAAGTTTACAACTGCTCATGCTAAGTCTACTTAAAATGTGCAACTGTTTTGTTTAGCAAATGGTATCATTATTGTAGTACAGAATTTTAAAGCAGTATTAGTAGCACAGCAGGTTGCATACTTGCGTCTTGATACAGAGGGCTGTAGCTTCAACTCCCACAGCATGTAAATTTGTATTTTAGGGGGTGGAGTTAGGTACTGCAATCCTTAGTATGCCCTCCTTTGGATGAGATGCCTTGTAACTTTAAACCTCTTTTTTAGCTTGTCACCCATTCCCAATTGTAATACACCAGGTTACCATTTATTTTAATGTAACATAGGCAATTTATTCTTCAAGGGTAACAGACACTGAATTTGTAGATGAAATACTGAAATAGAAGTTGTTTTATAGCAACAATCTATTCATTACTTTGAGATATTTTTAATGTTGAATTATTTAGATGACTTACTTCTGCAGAGATTGTGTGTATTGACCAATATTGGTGGATTGTAATGACAGATGTTTGAGCGGCCTTTTATGGTTGAGATGTTCTGAACCGGGCAGTTTGTCATTACTAGTTCATATGTTTTGTTTCACTGCTTACTAGAAAAATGTTCAAAAATATAAATTTTAAAACGCACTCTAACAAGTGCAGTCCTTAGTATGTTCTCCTTTGGATGAGACACCTAATAACTATGAACCTGTTTTTCATCTTGCCACCCATTCCCTATTGCAATTTACCTGCTTACCATTTATTTTAATGTAGCACAGGCAATTTATTCTTCAAGGGCAACAGGCACTGATTTTGTAAATGAAACACTGAAATATAAAGTTGTTTTCTAGCAACAACATCTTCATTGGTTTCAGATCTCTTTAATGTGGAATTATTCAGATGACTTTTTGCAGAGATTCTCCATCTTGATTGATATTGGTGGATTGTATGACAAGTTTGAGTGGCCCTTTATGGTTGAAATGTTCTGAATTGGGCAGGTTGTCATTATTAGTTCATATGATTTGTTTCATTGCTTAAAGGAAAAATGTTCAGAACTATAAATTTAAAACACACTCTAACAAGTGGTGCTGTATTGTACAAGGGATATATTTCAATTATTATATAGTATAATTAATAGTCAGGAAGGTGAATCAAAGAACTTTTGCATGGGTCTAAAAATGTGTGCAAGGACCTTATGATTTGAAAACAGCCCAAAGGTAAACTTACCACGCCACTGGCCAGATGAATTTTCTTTGAATGTGGCTTTCAATGCTGTTTCAGTGAATGTGGGTTTCAAAGGTAGAGACGTTTTAATGCTAAGTCAGTTTTCATTGTAAAACTATTGCTTTGTTTAGGTTTAGTAAATGTCTATCAGTGTTTGTGCTATAAAATTTGAAATAAAAGTTGTAAATGAAATCCAAATATCTGTAATCATTGTAGAAGTAAAGCATAAAACAGTATGCACACTGAGAGATTTGAACAGTGGATGATGTCTGAGAATGGGATAGAGTTGCGGAAATCATTTATAAATATATTGAAGAGAAGGGGACTCAGTATAGAGCCCTGGGGTACCCCAGTAGGAGTATTTAGAAATGAGGAGGTGGCCTTTTTCCATTTGACTGCTTGAGATCTGTTAGAGAAGTAGCTGGAGAACCAGTTCAAGGAGGAGGAGGGAGATGGGTTAAGTTTAGAAAGTTTAGTTAGTAGCAGGCTGTGAGAGAGTGTCAACGGCCTTAGAGAGGTCGAGTAGTAGGGTAGAAACAATTTGGCCAGAGTCGCGGGCTTTATTTACAGTTTCAAGGAAGGAGAGGAGGGCGGTCATAGTGCTATGATGTGGTCTGAATTCATGTGTGGGAGTTAGGTGATTATCTAAGAGATGTGGAAGGAGTTGTAGTTGGATACACTTTTCTAGGAGTTTAGAGATGGGGACAGAATAGCGATGGGGCGGAAATTAGTAACGTTGTTGTTGCCACCTTTATGTAGAGGTATGATAAAGGCCCTTTTCCAGACTTGGGGTACTATACATTCTTGGATAGAGCGGTTGATTAAAATGCTAATAGGGTAAGCGATTGCTTCAGCAGCTTTGCTAAGAAAGTAAGAAGGGATGTTATCAGGAGCATTGGTGCATGGCTTCAGTTTCATAAGGAGTTTCTTTATAGTAGAAGTGGGTATAGGTTTAAATGAGAAAAAAGGAGTGTGAAGAGGGAGAATTAGGGGCAGATGAAGCTGATGAAGTAGTAGGAGTAGGAGGAGTGGAGGGATGGGAGTTAGTAGATGGGAATGAGGAAGTAGCAGAGTAGGGTAGAGAGATGGTTGGGGATGGTAAGGGAGTTTTGGAGAATGTAGTGGTGTTAGAGAAAGATGACGTTAATTTGGAAATGGATTCAATGAAAAGAGTTAAATTGGGTAGCCAAGTCTTAGTCAGGAGCGTTTGGGTCTGGGGTAGGGGTATCTGATTTGCTGGGGTTAAGTAGAGTAGAGATACCTTTCCAAAATTTCTGAGGGTTTGATTTTATTATTGTTTTGAAGTGTGGAAAAGTAGTTTTGTCGGTCGAAGATTATGAGCTTTTTTACCTTATTTCGAAGTATTTTATATTCATTGTAATAAAAGGACAGGATTACAGTATTTTCAGAAGCTCATTACATTTTATTGGAGACCAGTGTCTTATAGCAGTGTCTGTGTGTTAGTACACTTGTAGTTGGGTGGCTTTAATGGTATATGGTAAATAAGCATTGCTACCTTACTTAAAAGCCAAGCCCTGCAACAACTAGCTCCACACTGAAGTCAAAACACAATAGCTCTGGTGGGTAAATGTACTCTGTAGTAATCAAAAAATGCAAATGTTTAAAATAACTACAGCTTATGTTCAAACACAATAGGTAGTGATGAAACAATGCTCTGCTAAAAATGCTTTAATGCTTCATATTGCTGAGCTGCAGATCAGTTATCACTGGCTACCAGGATTTCACCCACTTCAAGCACTGTGCCGTTCAGTGCAACCTTCCCAGAACTAATTCAAGTCTGACCAGAATTATTTGGTGTGTGTATAAGAGGGAGGTAGCATACCCCTCAGCTGCCCAGATTTTTGCCCCATATTCCTCCTAAAAAGGATTGAAGTTGCTAAATGAGACATTTCAGTTTTAGATGTCATGTCATTTAGAAAAATGCATACTAACACAAATCCTGTTACTCTTGCAATTTTCTAAGTTTCTGAGAGCCATATTTATAATCTATCCCTATTTATTTTAGGCTTTGTCCAGATTTCTTGCACTAAGGTTGAGGCCTTGAGGGGTGTGGTATGTTTGTGAAAGAGAAAGTGAAATGCCCAAGTTAGAGTTAACAGGTGGAATTTTCAAGTGCATTTTCAAGGAACTGTGAGTTTTAAGGGAAGCTAAGTTCACTGCTGCTCATGCCAAGTCTATTTACAATGTGCAACTGTTTTGTTTAGCAAATGGTATCTCTGTTGTGGTATAAAGTTTTAAAGCTATGTTAGTAGCACCACAAGCAGAATACTTGCATCTTAATGTAAAGGCTTGAGGTTCTATTCCTACAGCATATACATTTGTATGCTGCAGTCCTCAGGATGTCCTCCTTTGGATGAGATGCCTAATAACTATGAACCTGTTTTTCAGCTTGTCATCCATTTTCTATTGCAATATACCAGCTTACCATTTTTTTAATTTAACATAGGCAATTTATTCTTTGACGGCAGCAGGCACTGAATTTGTAGATGAAACACTGAAATATACAGTTGTTTTCTAGCAACAACATCTTCATTAGTTTCAGATATCTTTAATGTGGAATTATTCAGATTACTTTTACTTCAGCAGAGACACTCAAGCAAGTGCTGCTGTATAATACAAGGGATATAATTCAATTATATATTATAATTAATACAATCAGGTAAATCAAATAACTTTTGCATGGCCCTAACGGTGTGCAAGGAGCCTATTGCTTGAAAACAGTTCAAAGGTAAATAACCTGCCACTGGCCAGATGCATTTTCTTTGAATGTGGGTTTCAATGCTGTTTCATTGAATGTGAGTTTCAAAAGTAGAGAAGCTTTAATGCCAAGTCTGTTTTCATTGTAAGACTATTGCTTTGTTTAGGTTTAGTAAATGTCTCAGTGTTTGGGCTATAATGTTTGAAATAAAAGTTGTAAATTAAATCCAACTGCCTGTAATCATTGTAGAACTAAAGCATAAAACAGTATGCACACAGATTTGAACAGTGTCTACAGTAAATGGGGAGAAATAGCCAAGTAATGGGACACTGGAATGGCTGTGTGGGCGGGGCCTGGGGTGGGTGGACTTGGGCGGGGCTGTGTTGGCAGGGGGCGGGGTGAGCTATGTGGGTGGGGCTCTGGGTTTGCACCCCCCTGCAAAAAATCCTGCGGGCTCCCTTGTGTGTAGGGTTAAGGTTAGGGTTAGGACACACGATTATGGTGGTGCAGGGGGAGCTTTACATTTGGGAGTGAGTATATCTAGCAAAATTAACAGTCTGTAGCAAAATATATACAGATACAGGGCACAACTCATGAAATCATCAGAATTGCAACCAAATTAAAGGAGCTGCACCCACAGACGAATTAGCTCTCACTCTAATTAGAACAAGGACACTCATCCATCTATCTACTTAACTAAATAAACTTCAACAAGCGGCTTTATTCCTCCCACAGGGAGGTTATCAGAGAGACAGTCTCCTAGCTCTGCTAGATGAAGTGATTTAAAAAATAGACCATATGGATAAAAGGTAGACTCTACACTAGAGAATGGCAACAAATAGTCTGAACATCTGAAAACAATGATCTGACAACAAAAAGCTCATACTGACAGCATCAAGGACCTACTGCTGAGCAAGAATCCAAAATCATTTTGTGCTAAAATAAAATAACAGGCAACTGGATATGATGGATGACTTGAAAAACTAGGAGAGAAGAAATTATTTAAGAATATCTAGTATGCCTGAGAGAAGGAAACAATATGGTTAATTTCCTTACCAGTTGAATTGCAAAAGTCTTAAATCTTCAGTACAGCTTATCATAAGGTACAAAGACATTACAGATCTATTGCAAAACCTCCAGCTAAGGAAGGAGTCCCACCCAGGTCTAGAAATGTCAAAGTTATCTCACTTCTGGATAATAACTTACTGTTAGAAGTGCTTGGAGAATTTCATATCTACACACTGGTAGTATTGGCATCAGATCTGATAATTAGTCAGAGAGAGTAACGGTAAAAGAAAAACATGCTTACCACTGTCAAGATCCCAAAACATGTAGTTTTAAGTGCCACATTTTATTTTGAGCAAAATAAGAATCTTTCTTTCAGAGGGAACAAGTACTTTGATTCTTCAGAAGATGACATTTCTTTTATTAAATCTCAAAAGATCCACAGTCTTCAGGAAGAAATGGACTGAAGCCATACATATTAAATAGGCAAGCAGGGAGACCTGGATGGAAGACTGTTGTAACAAAAAATAAAACGAGTCATGAAAATGAAGTATTAATACAATGGACTAATGTGCTTAATAAAAGATATATTTTTCTCTATCCAGTAATATAGATACAGAAACTTCATACAATACTATGTGCCAAATTCAGAAAAGTTACTGCATGGCATACACAAGGCATCCACCTCATGGTAAATGTTTTGACTTCACAGACAGCCCTACCACAGTGCATTTGCATAAAGGCATGCAGAACCCTGGTGGGCTGTGTCTGTGGGTGTGCTATATGATAATGAAGCATTCTGTTGGAAAGGAATATGCTACACATGTGCTCTCCCTGGACTTGCCTGCAAAAATTAGCATGGCTGCTCCTAGCCACTTGTGGTAGTGAACATGGCTAAAAGGCTGTGTTTATCCACAGTAGTAAGTAAGGCCTAGGAAGTTTAACAGTAAGGTAGTGCTCTATGTCTGTGTATGAGTTTGTGTGTGTGTGTGTGTGTGTGTGTGTGTGTGTGTGTGTGTGTGTGTGTGTGTGTGTGTGTGTGTGTGTGCGCGTGTGTCTATCTATATATATTTCTGTGTGTGCATGTATATGTTTGTGAGTAAGGGTGAACTGGTGAGTGTACCTATGAGTGCAATCAGGTTAAGTAAGGGCTGTGTGCATGTGTTTATATATGGAATGAATGTGTGAATGTGGGTGGAGTGGTTGGGTTGGTGCGGTTGTCATATTTCCTTATATCTCTAAACTAAAGTACAAAGCCTGAAACTCTGGATCGGTGGGGGGGCACTGGCCACCTGGGATAACATTAGATCATTATTTTTGCATAGATTAAGCTAAAGCTTTATCATTGTTTAAACAATAAAAGGCAATTTAGAATGTTTTAATAGTTCAAAATGATTACATGAATAAGTTATGGAAGCACTCTCTGATTTTTTTCACCACACAACAGGAGACTGGGTTTGAGCTTCCTATTTGGTGAACAATCGTGCAGAGAAAGAAATCATTACGTTTACTTATTTTACATATTCTTTTTATTTTAGTGAAGTTTATCAAATGTCATAAAATATGTTTAGAATTGCTACAGATAAGTTACTCAGCATAAGAGTGAATAGAGCACAGTGTGAGTTTGCAGAAAAATATGCAAATAGATACGTTATGTTGTAGAAAAGCACTGAACACTTTCTGATGATACAAGATATGCGCACTAATAGTCTCATATAAATTACAGAATACACTGAGTTAATTACAATGCTAAAAAAAGCACCCAAGTAATATTTTAAGATACATATTATTATATGTATATATAACTAATGTTTTTCAGTGCTGGCTGACATGCAATATCTTTTATTCACTTATTTTTCTCTTCCTCTTTTACAATGTTTACAAAGACTGTAACATATATATATATATATATATATATATATATATATATATATATATATATATATATATTGCCACTTGTCAGGATTTTTTCCCATCAGACAAGAAAGCCTTACTTGAATTTTAATTGCATCGGCAGAATAATCTCTGGCTTGTTTTAACTGGCAACCTGTGAGGTGTGAAATATGACCATTAACAGACACTTAGACTGATTAAAACTATTCTCATGATTCTGCTGGTTCCAAAGGTAGCAACCTTGGTATTTTAACTCCAGTCTATCTGTTAAGGCTCTGTGCTTTAATATCATACTTTGAAGTAAATTGTTTCTTTAACTGACAAAAGATATTCATTAAACAAAGAATGTATATGCTTTAAGCATTTAGATAGGGTTAGTAATGAATGCATTTGAAATCTCTCGTGCTATAGTAACTATTACACAATATGGGCAATATTTAAAACAGAAATGTAGTGAATTTTTTTTTAAAAAGAAATATCTTAATTAAACTATCACTTATGGCATGGGCAATCATAGATTTATATAAATGAAAACAAACCATATTGACAATTTTGTTTGCAATCATTATACATCACAAATCATATTGACATAATTTTAGTTTTAAACATTATACATCACTTATAACTACCCAGTCATTGTCAGTCAAACATTATATAGCTCATTTAAATCCTGACTTATTTTATACCTCAGTACCAAAATCCAGTAGCACCACCAAGAAACGCTCCAGTACACAAATTAGAAGAAAACATAAAAGGAGCGCAACACCATAGACATGAAACTGGAACTTTAATACAACAAAAACAAGAACAGGATAAGCGCTTTCTGCATGTGCCTTCCTCAGATCCTGAAAACAATTCCTACACACAACTATTTAAGAACCAGCTAACCAATCTAGTTAAAAGGCAATTAAGCAATTAAAAACTGAGGCAATGAAACATAGCAATACTTAGTCCCCGTTTGCATAGTGCACTTGTAACAAAAATATATTTTAAAATAACTTAGATCCAAGCTTAGAACAAAACTACATTTTGTTAAAGACAATCAGGATAGCATATTAAAATTTATAGTAAATAAATAAAACACTGCTGTAATAACCATTACACAGCTTGTGAATCTGTTAAAAACTCAGAGCTCATACTGTTAACAAGGCAGGTTCACAACCATAATATTAAAGAAGCAACAGTCACAGCCTGATTAAAAAATGAGGCAATGAAACATAGCAATACTTACTCTCCATTTGCATAGTGCACTTGTAACAAAAACATGTTTTAAAATAACTTAGATCCAAGCTTAGAACAAAACTACATTTTGTTAGACAATCAGCATAGCATGCTAAAACTTATAGTAAATAAATAAAACACTGCTGTCATAACTATTACACAGCTTGTAAATCTGTTAAAACTCAGAGCTCGTAATGTTAACATATCAGGCTCACAACCATAATATTAAAGAAGCAACTGTCATAGCCTGATATACAACAAAAATAACTATTGTCATCACATAAAAGTCTGATGAACACTCAGAATTCATACTATGAACAAAATAGATACAAAACTCACCCATTAATAGCAGAATACACTATGAATCCAAACTTAAAAGATGTCATGTTCACATCTCTGAAAGAAATGAAAGCATGCATAAACACCTATTCTATAGAAAGTGTATAGAAGGAATATTACAAAGCTGACATCTATAACAAAGACGGATAGGAAGTAAAAAATTAAAAATATATATACAATGAGCTTCCTTAATGGCAAAAAATCAATATTCGTTCCTTCAGGAACGGTTTAAGAGGAACAACACCATTAAGCCCTGGGAAACAATCAGCCCTTAAGTCCATTATCCATTTAGATTCTTCCATTTCCGTTTGATTTGTAGATTTGTTCTAAGCTTGGATCTAAGTTATTTTAAAACATATTTTTGTTACAAGTGCACTATGCAAATGGGGAGTAAGTGTTGCTATGTTTCATTGCCTCATTTTTTAATTGCTTAATTGCCTTTTAACTAGATTGGTTAGCTGGTTCTTAAATAGTTGTGTGTAGGAATTGTTTTCAGGATCTGAGGAAGGCACATGCCAAAAGCGCTTATCCTGTTCTTGTTTTTGTTGTATTAAAGTTCCAGTTTCATGTCTATGGTGTTACGCTCCTTTTTTGTTTTCTTCTTTTATACCTCATTCCTCCCCGTATGTTTTGTTCCCACAACTCCCATTTTTTCCTATGTAATTTGCTCATACCCTTTTCTAAAGATCCCAATTCCAGTTGTTTTACCTCTTTGTTACTATAGTCACTGCTTCTAGTAAACTTGGTTTAGACTTTGATTTCCATTTTCTAGTAACTGCTTCTTTGGCAGCCACCATAATTAGATGCTGCAAGGCCTTACTTACTATGTCTATGCAATTCCAATTCTATATCATAGCTCAGAAAAATAATTTCCCAAGATACACCAGTTTGATCACCCAGTATCTCTGATAGAATACTCTGCAGGGAATCTTTAAAGTCTGGCAACTCATTACACTCCCAGAAAATGTGTTCTCAATACTACTCAGCAACAGCTCCTCGTGGTCCTGCAGAGTGGTCCTAGCAGCAGAGAACTGAGAAAAGTGACTACTTTCCTGATTTAAGTATTTTTTGCTGTTTTTTACCTGAAATACCTTCTCTTGCTTACCTTGAACAAGCTTAAACTGTTTATTTAACTGTTTGTTGCATTATATATTATCTGCACTTAAAGTTTCATTTAGTCGAAAATTGGTCGAAAGTTGTTTGTTTGTTAATTTAACTGTTGAGGCTGCCTACTAAAGTGTGCTAGCCTGTGTAACTAATTTATTACTGTTTCCTGCATTTCTTTGTGCTTTCTATCTCAAAAACAAAAAAAAAAATATCCTTGTTTTCCCGCCTCTCCTCGACTAGTTTAGACCAGTATACAGGCTTTGCTGTATTCTGGGCTGTGGTGTAGTTCCTGTGGTGTCCATTGCCTTACTTGGGTAGAAGGAAGTTTCTTTGCTCACCAGTGGGAGTGGGGAGCCTTGAGCAGCCTATCTGTCCCTGAAGGAGTGACCTCAGCACAAGAGCTTGTAGTAATTGGTTGTTTTGGACCATTTCTAGCTCTTTTGAAGTTCCCTGTTTAAAATCCGCCTCTGAACATTTTTTTCTGGCTATACTACTCAGCAACAGCTCCTCGTGGTCCTGCAGAGTGGTCCTAGCAGCAGAGAACTGAGAAAAGCGACTACTTTCCTGATTTAAGTATTTTTGCTGTTTTTTACCTGAAATACCTTCTCTTGCTTACCTTGAACAAGCTTAAACTGTTTTTAACTGTTTGTTGCATTATATATTATCTGCACTTAAAGTTTCATTTAGTCGAAAATTGGTGAAAGCTGTTTGTTTGTTTGTTAATTTAACTGTTGAGGCTGCCCACTAAAGTGTGCTAGCCTGTGTAACTGATTTATTACTGTTTCCTGCATTTCTGTGTGCTTTCTATCTCAAAACAAAAAAAAAAAAAGAAAAAAATCCTTGTTTTCCCGCCTCTCCTCGACTAGTTTGGATCAGTATACAGGCTTTGCTGTATTCTGGGCTGTGGTGTAGTTCCTGTGGTGTCCATTGCCTTACTTGGATAGAAGGAAGTTTCTTTGCTCACCAGTGGGAGTGGGGAGCCTTGAGCAGCCTATCTGTCCCTGAAGGAGTGACCTCAGCACAAGAGCTTGTAGTAATTGGTTGTTTTGGACCATTTCTAGCTCTTTTGAAGTTCCCTGTTTAAAATCCGCATTTGCACGGCTTTGCGCGGTTGTGGTTAAACTTTTTCTGGCTCCGCCAAGTCTGCTCTTCAAATTTTCCCTTAAGAAAGCTCTACTCTTATAATAATCTAGTCTAATCGCTTTATTATAAGCCTAGCACTTGTTCTCAAAACCTCTCTTCAAAGTAAGCACTCGCTAACTAAAGTAAGCACTACAACTACCTACCTTCCCTGTGAGTACCCACTTCCCTTAAAGGCACATCACTCCCTTATAATATTCTAGCATGTCGAGTGGTAGATTGCTGGCATCCTCTCCGGTTCAGCTGGTTAATCTGGGAATCTTGAGACAATGTTACAATTGTCTCATGTACACAGACAACCCTCTCCTCCTCCCAACAAACACAAATACATGTCAGAGATGCAACTATATAGCCAAACTGGAGGCTGAACTCTCTCAACTCAGGACTGGCAAGACCAGACAGGAGGAGAAGGTAACCACACACACACCAAACCCAGTCCCACATAGACCTACCACAACTGCAAACCAAACACATAAAAACACAAAGACATACTCTGAGGCTCTAACAAAAAAATTACCAAAACAACAGAGTCTCCCAAAGCAGACACCCAAAAATCCACCACCTCAAAACATAACACATGCATCACATACTTCAATAAATCAGTGTGTCAAACAATCACAGCCCTTAAGGCCAAACACCATGCCTGATACACTAGTAATAGGTGACTCTATAGTCAGACACACTGACGTTCCGCTTACCAGGCTGAACAAGGAGAGGGTAATGGTGAGCTGCTTATCGGGAGCTAGGATCCGCCACATAACACATGCACTCAGGTCACTCCAAAGCAAGTACAAATATGACTCCATCATTGTCCATGCCGGCATGAATGATCTGAGACGTACCTCCCTGGACTACATGGAAAGAGACATAGAAGAGCTCTCTGATTATGTAGCCCAGGCTGGTATGACCCTGGCCCTGAGCAGCATCTTGCCCTCACCAAGAATGATGCCACAATACAAAGACAAGATGACCAGCTTTAATAATTGGCTCAAATACTGGTGTCATTCTAGGGGGATCCAATGTCTGTCTGCTTGGGATGACATGCTGGACGTGCCACGCTGCTTCGCAAGGGACGGCTTGCGTCTGTCACCACTGGGCTTCCGGATATTGGCTAAGGCTCTTGCCTCCCCCATAGTGCCTTTTTTAGGCAAGGCTCAAAAGACAAACCCACCTCCTTAGAAAACAAAAATGGAAAAAAATTAAGGGTAATGCTGCTCAACGCCAGAAGTCTAAATCTCAAGATGCAGCTCTCGAAGCACTCCTCAGTATGGAGGACATCGATGTCTGTGCAGTAACTGAAACCTGGTTCAAGGCTCCTGAGAGCACCCCAGTGCTACCAGGCTATACCTCGTATCATGCTGTTCGGCCCCAAAACTTGGGCCAAACCAAAAAGGGAGGGGAGTGTCCATATTCATCAAGGACACCCACACCTCCAGGTTAGTGGCAACACATGAAGCATCAGAGACCATCCAGGTGCAACTAACCATAGGCAAAACTGCTATACAACTGGTAGCATGTTACAGACCACCCTCCCAATCTCAGGAACCCCACTCAGCTTTCCTGAAGACATTGGAGGATATGAATGTCTCACCAAACACCATCATATTGGGAGACTACCCTAACATAGACTGGGTGCATTATTCTAGCCCAAACACCCTAGCCCAAAGGTTCCTGAAATTCATAAATTCAAACGCAATGGAACAGCTAGTCACCTCTCCCACAAGGGGAGATAATATACTAGACCTGATCATCACAAACATGGGGACAAAGTGCTCCACACCGGAAGTATACCCTTCACTAGTGAGATCTGACCACAAACTAATCACCCTGGATATACATATCCCACCTCCACCCCCAACACAAAAGACTACAGTGAAAAACTTCTCAAAAGCCGACTTTACACTTCTTAAAACTGAAATGGTATCCTTTAAGCCCACTAGGACAGTGGAAACCACATCCCACAATGCAGAATCCTTTACGAATGCTTTCTACGGACATCTCCAAGAATGCATGGATCATGAAATCCCAAATAAAACCAAGACCCTCTCCACCATGGGCAGGCATCCTGTCTGGTGGACCCCAGCCATAAACAAATTGTATAACAAAAGAAGGAAGCTACTGCACGACAGAGCAAAATCCCATAAAGAGAAGGCATCTCTGATCAGCACTAGTAGAAAGCTACGTTCTCTCATAAAAACATCCAAGGCCAACTTTGAGAGAAAAATCACTATGGACACTAAAGATAACCTCAAGGCCTTCTTCAGATATGTTAGAAACCTGGGCGGAAATCCTCAGATATGTTCAGAGTTAGTTCACAATGACAAAAAATACACTGAACCCACAGATATTGCCAACATTCTGGCAGACAGGTTCAGTGCAAATTTCTCCCCTCCCTCACCCCCAAAAGAAGAAATACTTATCCCAGCTGAATGTAACCTCCCTGTCATCTCAGATGTCCAGGTGAGAACTGCCCTCAGCTAAGCTAAAAACACAGCATCAATGGGACCTGACGGTATCCCGGGTTGCGTGCTACGTGAACTCCAAGAGGAGCTAAACCCGCACATAAAAATGCTATTTAACCTTAGCCTTACTACAGAATATGTACCTGAAAACTGGCGTACAGCAACAGTAGTCCCACTCCATAAAGGAGGCACCTCTACTGACCCTGGTAACTACTGCCCCATAAGCTTAACCAGCCTGGTCTGCAAAGCTATGGAAAGAATCATTATGGAACTAATAAACAGAGACATTGGGGACTTACAGACACTTGATCCCTCCCAGTTCGGCTTTGTAAAAGGCAGATCCTGCCTTTTAAAGCTGGTTGACTTTTTCGAAACAGTCACTAGAGCCATTGACGAGGGCAAAGCAGTCCATACAGCCTACCTGGACTTGGCTAAAGCTTTCGACACAATACCCCACTCTGGCATCATAGACAAGCTCAACAGCTTAAATGTAAATCCATATGTCACAAGATGGGTGGCAAACTGGCTAAAGGATAGAATCCATAAAGTCAAAATTGCTGGAGCCATGTCAGACTCAAAGCCAGTGACAAGTGGTGTCCCACAGGGCTCTGTCCTGGGACCCCTCTTGTTCGGCATTTATTTCTCAGATGTGAAAGCAAACATGGGAGGGTTGTGGCTGACAAAGTTCGCAGATGACTGCAAACTAGGCGCCATAGTCGATACACCAGCTGACACATACATCCTACAGAAAGGCCTCACTGAAACGGACAACTGGTGCCGGAGTCATGGCCTTAAACTAAATGCCAAAAAATGTATAGTCATCCCCCTTGGGAAAAACAAAGTGCCCACAAATTATCACATAGGCGGTAACCCACTGAGTACGGAAAAATTAATCAGAGACCTGGGGACCCAAGTCGATAGTGACCTCTCATTTGACACCCACATTGCCAAAGTGGTTAGAAAGACTTTCTACCTTGCCCACCTTATCATGAAGGGATTCACATCCAGATCAAAGGAGGTCATTGTGCCTCTGTATTCCTCCCTTATCAGGCCCATGATTGATTACAATACCTCATTTGGTATGTACCTCACCCAGCACTTGCAACAGCTAGAGAGACCCCAAAAGTACCTCACCAAGAGGATCAAGGGTCTCCAACATATGTCATATGCTGCCAGACTAAAGAAACTACAACTCTATTCAGTAGCATACCGCCTACTCAGAGGTGATCTGTGCCTGATGTACAAGGCCATGTCCAATCAGGAATTGATGGACATGCTCCACCTCAAAAAATCCAAATCCATCAGAACCACGAGAGCTAAAGATTTGAACCTCAGCACAAATATGAATAGGACATGCTGGAGGGACAGATTCATAACTCAGAGGCTTCCCATACTCTGGAACAGAATCCCAGTTCATGTTAGGCAGAGCCCCTCACTCACTCTCTTCAAGAGAAATCTTGACGACTGGATGGGATATCGTAGGTTTACCCCAGGGGTCATCTCTGTGTCACTACTAGACAGAGGCACAGTAAACTAATTCTACTATGTAAGGGGGTCTTCACTGTGTCACTACTAGACAGAGGCACAGTATTCTAAATCTATTCTGTACACTTTTGTACCATTACATGGGGTGGCGGAAGCCACATCACTATGGCTAGGCTTATAAATGCCCCAGGGCAGATAGCCTAGTACCAAACTATGAAACTATGAAACTAATCATAGCTGGCCTTAGGCAAAGGCCAACTATGTGGGCACCTAGGGTGCCACTGTAGCAGGGGCGCTTATCCAGTATTTATTTGGTGTAGGTAGACCAGGATGGGGGATGCTGGGTGGTGTGGTGGGGGGGGTGCCATGGAGCCCTTTTGCCTAGGGCACCAGTTGATCTATGGCCTCTCCTGTTCTCAATTATCTCTTTCTTCCCCATCATAAAGCACATATAGTTATACAATAGTGGAAAGATCTAGCAATATTAATCAGTATAAGGTGTATATTACTTATGAGCCAATATAATAACATATTAGGACTGAAGTAATATGTTTCATGCAATTTACAGGAGACTAGTATAATATAAAATTTAAAACAGTGATTATATATTTGGATACTTTTTGAAATTGTGTTAAGAGTATGCACACGGTAGTTTATAATGCAATTCTATTTTGAATTACATTTTGAAGTTATATAAGCTTTGTTTATACAAAAGGCACAAAAAGAAGTTAAGAGGATTTGAGAAGGAAATGTGCCTCATCAAAATATTATTTAAGTACCCTTACCTTCACACAAATAATGGCTGGTAATGCCGCTAAATGTCAGAGCAAATGGTGTGTAACTTTACCTCTGGAACTTGAACAGTCTTGAGAGAGCAAGTAATGTGAGTGTTGGGAAGAGTTTGAAATTAGGCAGTTAGTGCAGTGGATTGAAACTATGAGCTATTGACAAGCTGTTTCTTGCAGTCCAGGTTTTGATCCCCTCAGCCTTCATCTGCCTACTATATCAGC
Organism: Protopterus annectens; assembly: GCF_019279795.1. Classification (NCBI taxonomy): domain Eukaryota; kingdom Metazoa; phylum Chordata; order Ceratodontiformes; family Protopteridae; genus Protopterus; species Protopterus annectens. The sequence goes on from NC_056739.1 coordinate 1,150,936,733, forward strand.
AAATTACTTAACCAGGAAGTTCTGTTGAGCTGTTGGGAAGCTGGAATAATCTCCTCAATAGTCTTCTTGACTGTGTACTTGATAACTATCTATAAACCTAAACATTAAACATATGTTTTTATTTATTTCTTTCTTTATTTATTGTCTTTTGCTTAATGGGAAAGTGAACTGGGCAAAAGTCCCATTTTCAGCAGAGGCCCGGGAAGAAAAGCTCCATATTAAATACATATTAACAATGAATAACAACATAAATAAAACAATGTAAACCAACGGAAACAGGGTTAGAGAGCAGAATGTCTGCGATAAATAACTGGTATTAAAACAAAACAAAACAGTTCCTCCACATCCAGTCGTAGAAACAGCTATTCAGCAGTAAAAACGAACACTACGTAGCAGAACAAATATATTTATTGCATATACGTTAGCGCTTTCACCCAAGAGGCTTCATCAGACGTTCAAATGCATGTAAAAAGCAAAAGTTTATATACTGACGAACATAATCTGATTGGATGGCATCACTACGTAGACATATTTAAAAACAAACATACTTATACAATCATAAATCTTAATACACCATAAAAATCAGTATGAATAATAACTAGTCTTATCTGTAACACAATGTTGAAAACATTGCAATACATACTGTATAAATAAATAATAAAATGAATAATAAAATGTAATATAAAAAGACTGAAGCAAAAGACACTACACTGCATTCTATGTGTCTATATGTATGTATAGAAAGAATGGACTAAAGCAGGGAGAGGGATGCACATGCACTACACTAGTGAATGATGTATGTGAAGGGACACAAATGTATATGAGTAAACAGCATAGATAAAATCATAAAACCACAATAATGCACCTATACACTAAACCTCACAAAAATCAAAAAGATGTAAAATAAATGGAATGGATACATGATGAAAGAGGTCAGACCCAGATAAGATATGATATAATTGGAATAGTGGGGGTGAGGTCTATATATCACTAGGTAGACATAAAAATGTGAAACAAGAAAAAAGAGAGAAGGCAGGACACTGCTGCTGCTCAATGAAGCTTTTAATAAAAAACTTAAAAACAAGTTGGCAGGATAATCCAAGGTAGTCAAAATGCAGAACAAGTAAAAAAGGTTAGCGCTTTCGGGTTACACCCTTCATCAGACATCAAACACTGCATGTACAATCTTTTTAAAATAATACTCAACCAATGAAAACCTTGTAAGTCAATGAAACACATGCCTTCTCAGGAGTGTGGGTTTTAAAGGAATAACATCATTTAGACCAGGGGGTAGGTGTGCCATTAAATCTATAATCCATTTGGTTTCATCTAAAGCAGTCTGCAATCTAACATCCCCCCCCCCCCCCTGGCTGTTCAATCTAATATTGACTATGACTCTAAACAAAAAACTATGTGTTGGGTGTATACATATGTGCCTATATAAGGCATTGCTATCATCCCTATTCCTTATACTTCCTAGATGCTGTAAGATTCTTACCTTAAACATGTTTGTGGTCATACCCACATAAAAACTGGGACATTTTGGGAGTCATTGAGAATAAAATAGAACTTATTAAGGATTTGTTAACGTTAGTGTTGGATAACAACGTTTTTCTGGGAGCTGGCTCCACGTATAGGCAAGCACAGGGTGTAGCCATGGGCACACCCTGTGCCAATACCTATGCGAACCTGGTCCTCTCAAAATGGGAAATGATGAATGTTTTGGGAAATGATACTTGGAAGGATTACATTTTAATGTATGTAAGATTTGTAGATGATATTTTTATTCTTTGGAATGGAGAATATGATACTTTCAATATGTTTTTGTCATATCTACACACTACCACCACCTTTCTCAAGTTCAGTGCCAATACTTCTTATCATTGTATAGATTTCTTAGATGTGAGGGTCACACAACAACAGGCAGGCTTTTCATCCAGCCTACACAAGAAAGACTGTTGGAAAAATACCTTGCTGTCTGACAGCATGCATCGCCATATTTTTCCAAATATTATTAGAGGACAAGTGAGTCGTGCCTCCCGGATCAACACGGATGACACGCAATTTGAACAAGAGTTAGTGAATTTAACGGGTCATTTTGAGCAGAGAGGCTATGGGAAGAACATGGTAAGGAGTGTTATAGATAATAGTAAGACTTATAGACAGACCAAATTTAGACCTTGGCTTAATAGGAATCAGCATCAGGCTCCTGCAGTGTCCATGCAGGATGCCTCCACACAGAGAGGCACCAAGATGCTGTTTACATATGGGAGTAACATCAGCGACATTCGTAAAATTGTTAATAACAACTGGAACATCCTCACCAGTGATACCAGTCTAAAGGGGCTAATTGATAATAGACCTTATTTTCAATACAGAAGGAATAAGAACTTGAGTGACCTTTTATGCAAAGAGAATAGTCTTTCTGAGAGCAGGCCATTTAAGAGTAGGGCAGGCACACTTCCATGTGGTACGTGTAAAGCCTGCAGCTTTATTAATAAAGAGGTTAATTTTTTACATAGAACAACAAGGAAGAATATAGTTCTTAAGGGTAGGGCCACCTGTAGGACTCCAAATGTGGTTTATTTGGCCGAATGCACAAAATGTCCCAGTTTTTATGTGGGTATGACCACAAACATGTTTAAGGTAAGAATCTTACAGCATCTAGGAAGTATAAGGAATAGGGATGATAGCAATGCCTTATATAGGCACATATGTATACACCCAACACATAGTTTTTTATTTAGAGTCATAGTCAATATTAGATTGAACAGCCGGGGGGGGGGATGTTAGATTGCAGACTGCTTTAGATGGAACCAAATGGATTATAGATTTAATGGCACACCTACCCCCTGGTCTAAATGACGTTATTCCTTTAAAACCCACACTCCTGAGAAGGCGTGTGTTTCATTGACTTTCATTAACATCTCCAATAGGATATTAACTATGTATGAGGAACAAGTCCTGAACAAAGGACTTAGTTTCGTTCCGACCAGTAATGCAGATTTGGTTGACTCTATTATTGACATGAAGACTTATATTAGGAATATACAATTGAAGTTTGACTTTGGCCGGGGGAATGATTTATGTACCAATAGAGATTTTCGTAATAACAGCCTATATATACCTCAGTTACACCCCATACTGGATGTGTTCTCTAAGCTGGTTGAAAATGAGATTTATCTATATTATGAAGAAGGTAACAGACCTAAGCACACGTCTAATTTAAGTTATAGACAGAGACGAGCTTTGAACACATTAATAGCAGACACCAGTGTAGCTATTAGACCGGCTGATAAGGGTGGCTCCATAGTAGTGCTGGACACTACTATGTATATAGATGCCATGATGGAACTATTAGGTGAAGCAGTGTTTTACCAACGGGTAGATATGAATAGGATCACGGACATGGTCTTTGAAGTGTACTTTATGCTTGATGATCTGGTTGATCTAGTTTGATATCTAAAGATCTATATGATTATTTGAAGGTCATTAATCCTAGGATACCTGTGATACAAGGCCTTCCAAAGGTCCATAAGTCACTTATTAAACCCCCTATGAGATCGACAGTTGCAGGCCAGGGCTGGTTAACGGAACCAATGTCAGTGTATATAGAACATTTTATACGTCCATTGATTAACAAGGTCCCTCATATTCTGAAGGATAGTAAGCAGTTTCTAGTGGAGTTGTATACATATCTGAAACAGATGACTGGCTCCAGTAAATACTTGCTAGTCACTCTTGATGTGGTGAGTCTTTTCACCGTGATCCCCAATGAGATAGGGGTCAGGTATATGCAGTGTTTTTTACATGCTCATTCCACACTGTCAAATGAGAAGATAGACATGCTTTGTCTCTTTATGGAGACTATTTTACAGAACAACGTCTTTGTGTTTGGTGAGTCTACTTTTATGCAGAAGGATGGCGTAGCTATGGGCACGCCCTGTGCCAATAGCTACGCCAACGTAGTGATGGCCCAGTGGGAGGAGGAGTTTCTTTTTCATACTAGTGAATTCAAGGACCATGTGGGTTGTTATAAGAGGTTCGTGGATGACCTCTTTTTTATTTGGCATGGCAATGTTGATGATCTTTTGTCATTTGTTGATAAGATCAATAACTCAACCAGTTTCTTGAAGTTCACGCTGTGTTACTCCCCTGAGTCTATCAATTTTTTGGATGTTTGTGTCTATAGGCTGGATAGTGGCCTGTTGAACACGTGCATACACAGGAAATTGTGCTATAAGAATACCTTTCTCCACCGCCAGAGTATGCACCCTAGATATGTCTTTGACAACGTATTGAAAGGCCAGTTGATGAGAGCATCGAGGTTGAATCCGAGTAATGTTGGTTATCGAGAGGAATTAATTAATCTAAGGAGTATGTTTGGTGAGAGAGGATATTCTAGTGTAGTACTTGATAAGAAAATAAGGGAAGTGGACAATTTAAGATCTACCACTGCCAAACCCTATTTTTCTGAAGATATAGAGAGTGACAATGTTGCAAAGAAAGATACTTTTCAAACATTAAGGGCTCCCATGTTCTATACTAGAGATGCTATACACTTTAGGAGTTTCTTGAATAAACACTGGCATGTACTAAAGTTAGACCCAGACTTGAGTGCACTGGTCGGTGATGAACCTAATGTTGTATACAAGAACAAACCTAACCTTAGAAATATGCTATATTACAGGAACATTTTTGATACAAGGGTTAAATCCAGGAATTTTGATTACAACACTATACCCTATGGTGGATGTAATCAATGTGTTGCGATTGATTCTTCCATGACTTTTATCAATCCTCACAATAATTTTGTATATAATTTTAACACAGGGACCAATTGTTTGAGTAGGAACGTTATATATTTAGCTAGATGCCAGGCTTGCACCGCTTATTATATAGGAAAAACTAACAGAATGCTTAAAGAAAGAATCAGGGAGCATTTGTATCATATTAGAATTGGCTCTGACACTAATGCTCTGGCTAAGCATGTTAAACACTCTGGACCTGATCATAGTTTTTTATTTTTAGTGATACAGGAAGTACTTGAGAGTAATAGGGGAGGTGATTTACCAAATTGTACACTGGAACGAGAGATGAGGTGGATAATCAGATGCAAGGCAGACCGGCCCCCCGGCCTTAATGATAGGGTTAATATTAAACCCATTTTGAAGAAAAGGAAGTGCCATAGGCCGAAAAAGTGATCAAAGAGTGTCACAATATTGTTACACATTTTTATGTCTACCTAGTGATATATAGACCTCACCCCCACTATTCCAATTATATCATATCTTATCTGGGTCTGACCTCTTTCATCATGTATCCATTCCATTTATTTTACATCTTTTTGATTTTTGTGAGGTTTAGTGTATAGGTGCATTATTGTGGTTTTATGATTTTATCTATGCTGTTTACTCATATACATTTGTGTCCCTTCACATACATCATTCACTAGTGTAGTGCATGTGCATCCCCTCTCCCTGCTTTAGTCCATTCTTTCCATACATACATATAGACACATAGAATGCAGTGCAGTGTCTTTTGCTTCAGTCTTTTTATATTACATTTTATTATTCATTTTATTATTTATTTATACAGTATGTATTGCTATGTTTTCAACATTGTGTTACAGATAAGACCAGTTATTATTCATACTGATTTTTATGGTGTATTAAGATTTATGATTGTATAAGTATGTTTGTTTTTAAATATGTCTACGTAGTGATGCCATCCAATCAGATTATGTTCGTCAGTATATAAACTTTTGCTTTTTACATGCATTTGAACGTCTGATGAAGCCTCTTGGGTGAAAGCGCTAACGTATATGCAATAAATATATTTGTTCTGCTACGTAGTGTTCGTTTTTACTGCTGAATAGCTGTTTCTACGACTGGATGTGGAGGAACTGCTTTGTTTTGTTTTAATACCAGTTATATATCGCAGACATTCCGCTCTCTAACCCTGTTTCTGTTGGTTTACATTGTTGTTCTGATTTTGTTATCAGGGTTACGGCTCCTTTGGCTAGGTGCACTTGTTTACGTATTTATTGACATAAATAAAACATTTAAAGCATTACTTTGAAGGTAGTATTGAGACAATTAGTAAAGGCATTTATCATATACTTTAGAAGCTATATTATTTTACATAAGTCAAAGACATTTTAATATGTAATAGCTGCAGATACAAGAGCATTGATAATGCACATATGTTCAATATATGTACATTGACATTAAGAAGAAGGATGTCACTAGAGCAGGAAAAGAAACTAGTGGAGGAGGAAGGTTATGAGAAGAAATAATCAAGAAAATTTTAAGCAGAAAATGTTCTTATAGTGGAGAGTATCAAAGGAAAAAACTTCAAAGACCAATACACGTAAGGTTCAGTTAAGGCACTTTTAATTGACTTGCCGCAAGGAGACAAAAAAGTAGTTTTGTACCTACCATAAATGTTGATGTTCGAGTGCTAATACAGCTGCAGTCATAACAGATGGGTTCTCCTGCCGTCAGGCGGGTCCTCGGACAGCCAAATTCCAAAGTCTAGGTCCAGCGTCGGTTGTTGTCACTTCTTCCCTGACGTCAGTGCGACAGGGGTATAAAAGAACCAGCCAATGCCATTTTCTTCAGTTTTTCTTGCCCCAGATGTCAGGTGCCCCCTGAAGGAAGGCAATACATAAATTTGTGTAATAAAGCAATGCCATATAATCAAAATACAGTAATGCAAGCAAATACATCATGAATGAATACCCCAATCAGGTTGCATGAGGATATGTTAGCCAATAGGCCTGTCCCAAGAGGGGAAGGTGGGAGGGAAACCTGGACTGCAGCTGTATTAGCACTCGAACATCTACATTTATGGTAGGTACAAAACTGTACTATGTTCATCGTGCATACAGCTGCAGTCATAACAGATGGGTAGAATCCCAAAGCTAAGAAAAGGGTGGTAGGCACTAGGTGGAACTATGAGGAGCCAGAATGCCCTGCAAGACTGCAGTGGCAAAGCCCGCTCTAGATTTGGAGTATAGTGGAAGGTGGTAGTGCTTGGAGAAGGTATGCACAGAACTCCAAGTGGCTGCTTCTAAAATATCTTTGGTAGGAACTCCTCTGAGAAAGGCTGCAGAGGTAGCCGTGGCCCTTGTGGAGTGAGATCTGATGCCTGTAGGTACAGTTTTGCCATGAAAAGAATAGCAAAAGTGTATGCAGTGGGCTATCCATTTTGAGATTGTCTGTTTGGAAATTGGCTTTCCTTGAGATCCTATAGCATAGGACACAAAGAGCTGTTCTGATTTTCTGAAAGGCTTTGTTCTGTCCAAATAATAACGTAGTTGTCTGTGGATGTCCAAGGAATGTAGTAATCTCTCCCCTTTGTTTTGAGGATTAGGATAAAAGGTAGGTAAGTGTATGGCCTGATTCAAAGCTACCCTGGATACCACTTTTGGCATAAAGGACGGGTTGGTTCATAAGGAAACTCTGTCCTGATGGAAGATGATAAAAGGCTGCACAGCCACGAGAGCTTGTAGTTTCGAAACCCTACGAGCTGAGGTAATAGCCAGAAGGAAAGCTGTTTTCCAGGACAAATATTGCAAATCTGATGAGGCAGCTGTCTCAAAAGGAGGCAAGGTCAGTTTTTCCAGAATGAAATTGAGATCCCAAGCAGGTATTGGTTAGCTTTATGTGGTAAATGCAGTTCTTTCTATATAGGGAAAACAGAGAGAGTCCTGAGGAGAAGAATTTACGAACATACATATGATATTCAAAGACAAAAGGAAACAAATGCTTTATATAAGCATACCAGAGAATGTATTTCCCTAACCCCTGTATTAAAATTAAAAGCTGGGAAGGTGTAATATATTAGTTGAACAGTAGAGGGTGATATTGTATATACTTCCAATGCACACTAACAGGGATTCATTACTGATGTATTATTTTCTGAATTAACATTTATATATTGACTTTTTTTATATTTATGTATTTATTTATTTATTTAATAAAATTGTGGCAGAGTAGTATATATTTTAATAATAGAACAAGCAATTTTAAACCTTTTTAACATTGTTAAAATTTGTTTTTATGGTTTTCAATGAATTTAATAGAGTAATTAATATTAATGAGCTGAGCCTAGCCTGATTTGATGTTTCAAGATGCATTTTACAAACATAGGTGGATGTATTTTTAAAAATGTATTTAAGTATTTTATTTTTTGGAATATGTTGTATCTGATGAAGTCCTACATAGCTTGTGGACGAAAACGCGTTTTGTATTAAGAGCGTTAATGTGGAGTCTGTCCTTTGTGTTTGTGGATTAAATTTATCTGTGGAATTATATCTGGCGTACTCCGTTCCATCTATCTTGCTTCTAGAGTTTTTCTTGGTTTTATTTGGAGCGCATTGGTGTTTCCTGGTCTCTGTTTATAATGTCCAGGATCCATTTGTCTTTTGTGACAATATGCCAATTTTTTGAAAATAATGTCAGTTTTCCACCTAAGGGTGCTGCCATTTGAGTCTTGCTTGGCATGCAAAGGGGAAAGTCATTGGGCTTGCTTTCTGAATGGTTGCGAGTTATCCTCACCACCTCTTTGTGTAGGAGCTTGCCATTGTCTGCCTCTAAACGCTCCTTGGATAGCCCTCTGCCCCTCGGGCGCCTGTATCTACCTCTTTGGGGTCTGTCCATGGCTGGAAAGGACCAATTTTTGGAAGGCCAATTTCTACTGAAACGTGGGGTTTGTACCTGTAGAAAATCTTTCACAGTTTGCATTGATTTAGCCTTTTCCTCCATTTTCCTTAATACCTCCTCTGCATTAGCTCCAAATAATACATCCTTTTGTAGAGGGGCATCTAGTAATTTAGCTTTGACATGATCTGGCAAGGTTTGTTCCTTGAGCCAGGCATGTCTACGTATGACTGATCCTGTAACAGCAGCTCTACATGAGGCCTCTAGAGCATCAAAACCACATTGTAAGGTATGTTTACCCACTTGTTCAGCACTATGCATCAAATCCTGCAACTCCTTCAAGTCTGGTTGTTCAGGTTGTGACATTTTACTTTTCAATTGTGATAAAAACTGTTGGTACTTTAGCATATGGAACTGACAGTTTAATGCCCTCATGGTTAAGGTAGCCGAGGTATATACCTTTTTTCCCCACCGTTCTAAGGATCTGGAATCTCTCTCGGAAGGTAATGGGTTTTTAGCAGTGGAGGCCTTAATTCCCTTGGGGCCCTGTGAGATAGTTTCTGGGTCAGCAGCATGGCTTTTGTATAGAAATTGGTGTGAGTCAGGAACCCTGTAGTACCTGTCAGGCTTGACTGGGGCTGGAGGTAGAGAATCCGGGTTAAGGCAGGCCTCCGAGTACACATCATCTAGTATGTCCAAGACAGAAGGTATAGCCAGAGGCCTGTGCTGAGGTAGCAAGAGAAATTCCCTAAGCCTTTTCTTGGAATCTGAATAATCTTGGCCTTCCCAGTGGAAGTGTTCTCTTAAGGTATGCAAAGTTTCCCCAAATGAGTAATCCTCTGGGGGGGATACAGAAGGAATGGACTCCTCTGCATCAGAGTCTTCAAAAGGGGGGTAAGAATTTTCCTGTTCATCAGAGTGCTCTGAAATAATAGAGCCCTGATCAGAGGAGGGGGATTCTTCCTCCACTCTGGGCCTTTTGTCCGGGGGGGGGGGTTGTGAACCCCTGATTAGAGTAAGTAAATCCTCAGCCATTTTAAGCATCTGTTTTTTAGGCATGGGGCCTGGAGATGGGCCCTGTGTAGCTTGTCTCTTAGAATGCATGGCTGCTTTAGACTTAGTGAAAGCCTTGATGGAAAAAGAAGAGGAAGGTCTGAAGACACCTTGAGAGGAGGTAGACCTGTCCACATTTTGAGATTCACCGCCAAGAGTGGCTTCGGTATCTGTAGTCGGTGTGTGGGCCGAGGAGCCTGCGACCTCAGGTGCAGGAGACACCGCCAATGAAGTGTCGTCGGTAGTCAGGGGCTGCGTAGGCACCTCGCTGAGAACCGGACCACGTGTAGTTGGCTTTGGCGTGGTGTCAGTAGAGACCGCGGACCTCGTGTGTCGGTCCTTATCTTTGCGCTTTTTAGACAAAACTGGAGTCGGAGTATCCGACGACATAATATAGTTAAATGTTTTGCCAAAATAATGCTGGGCGAACTCCGCCCTATGCTTAATGGTGCATTTGTTGAATGTAGCACAAAAGCGACAGACCGAGACGTCGTGGTCTGGGCCTAAACAAGGAATACAGAGGGAATGCAAATCCGTATGCGGTATTTGCTTCCCACATGAAATACGATTATTAACTTTGTCTGACATCGGTCTGAGGCAAGAAAAGTTTCCCCAACGGGGTACTTAGCTTTCAAGAAGACTTCGGTTGCAAAATTTTCGTAATTTCAGGAGCTGGCCGACCAGCACTTGCGAACTGCTTCTGCTTCGGGCACCGCACGGCAAGAAAGACTGAAGAAAATGGCGTCAGCTGGTTCTTTTATACCCCTGTTGCACTGACGTCAGGGAAGAAGTGACGACAACCGACACCGGACCTAGATTTTGGAATTCGGCCAACCGAGGACCCGCCTGACGGCAGGAGAACCCATCTGTTATGACTGCAGCTGTATGCACGATGAACATCATGCAAATACAAGAATTTGTCTAACTACTAACAGGAAGTATGTTCATTCATACACTGTTTTACAAGACATGGCCTTCTATGGCTGACGTAATCAAACACAACTTTCAGTATTGTTCTACAGCAGATGTTACTCAGATTTTCTGCTGACATGACTAGATTTGTGAGAAATTTTTGAGAAAAACAACCTGGCCTTGGTGACCATTACTCCGTTTACAAGCGTCTATTGTACATTGTTACATTTCAAGGTACTTTTCTAACTCAGATACAAGCAAATGCTGATTGCAGTTCATATTTTCAAGCAGGCTTTGTACTAATTATCTGTAACTTCTACAGCTGTGTATTTTCTCATGGCACAGTGGAACTTCTTGTCTAAGTTTCATACAAGTAGTATTGTTCTATTCATTATTTTCCTAATGCAAGCAGAAATCACCTGGTTCTCAGTAAATTTCCAAGGCACAAGCAAGATTTTAGCTAATAATACAAGGTCAGAAAGCAACTGCAGTTTGTACAGATTTATGCAGTATGAAATAGAATAAATGTGTTAACCCTTTTCAAGCTCTAAATGCACTAAGCATATTGCTAATACACACATTAATACATATTTTTCTAACATTTCCCCTCTATTAATACTTTTATTCTACTTTCAAAATAAGCATAAACAGTTTGTTTTCTTCTCCTAACCTCTTCCACTCAGGATTTGCAGTTAAGAGTGTCATTCAGTTTAAACTTATGAAAGCATTTTTAGTCTTTTAACAGTTCTTCAAACTCAGTACTTTGATATAAGGTTTCAGAAACTGAAATGTCTATAAGGTCTTTAATCAGTCTTTTCATGCAGGGGATACCACAACAAAGACATACTCCCAGTAGGAGCATACCTACACAAATGGCAATCAGGATGTTCATTAGGATGGTACCACACCCCCAAACCATTTCTGGAAAAAGTCCATCAGTGGGTTTGGGCCTGGTTTGGTCATGGCCGACACTTGCTGAATTACCTCAAGATGATTGTCTATCTCGTGTTTATGGTCAGGAATATACCAACAGCATTCTTCTTGGATTACAGAGCATGTACCACCTCTCGCCACTAGGGTGAAGTCGAGAGCCATGCGGTTTTGGAGCACTACAGTTCTCATAGCATTCAGTTCATCAGTCACCAGTTCAAGAGTGGAAAAAGTTGCATTACTCATTATTTTGAGACGGTTTCAACAGTTTTCTCAGCTCCCAGATCGATTTCACTGCTCCATATGCTGGTAATATGCCTGCCCACGATATAACACTATCACTCAAGTCCATGTGTGTCAGTCCTTTGCCTAGAGAGTGATGGTCTTTCCAACGCGCATCGATTTGTCCCACTGGATTTACAGGTTTCTTGCGACCTCTCGGACATTTAGAATTTTTTCTCGAGGCAAAACTGCAGTGTGTCATATGGCCGGAACCAGGTAACCCAAAAAACAACTGCCGGACCAATTCTCAGGTAACCATTTGTATGCCTTTCTGCCACACACAAAATAACAGTCCTCTACTTTAGTAATAACCTTGCTATGAATATACACTCGCCCTGCATGAAACATTTTTCTTTCAATTGTAGACAGCTGTTTATAAAGAACAGAATTATGTTTTACTTCAAGTGTTTTGTGCATCAATCCAAGAAATGAATCATAGTTTGTATTGCAATAAAGATCTACATTGTTACCTTTAGTGTAACATTTATAAGGAACAGTCACATTGCAATTTCTCCAACCCACCTGAGCAGTATCATTTTTATAAAAACACACAGTTCCCTTTTGTGGAACAGACAAGTGCAATGCTATTTTATCTTGTGCTGTAATGGTTGAGGTATCATAAATCAAGTTCTCCCAGGTCTCATTGACCCCTAGGGGGACTGTAGTGATTAATAACCCCCCGTATGCTGTCGGCAAAGCTGTGCAAATTCAGCAATTCGAAACATTGAAAGTCTCAGCATACACATATTTAATTGCCTGGTAAGTGTTAAAGTTTGGATGCCAGTTTATGAGTAACGCTTCACGTTTATTCAGTTCAGTCTGTATGGCTGGGAAAAGAAAAGGCCACAACAAAAAGATTATTGTCACTAACACAGTTAACAGGATGATTATGCAATACTTCTGAGGAAAGGGTTGTTCTGCATTCCTGTTTCTTCTGGACTCTATATCATTTTTGCTCTTGGCATGTAACAAGATTTTTTGTCCAGTTTAAAGTTTTTAACTAATTTACAGTGCATCAGGTGGATCCAGGAGGCACGCTCCACGATTTTGACTGCAGTGGGTGTTGACAAAAGCACTTGATATGGACCTTCCCACTTCGGAGACACCCAATTCTTCTTCTTAACTATCTTCAGCCAGATCCACGCTCCAGGGGGCACTGCCACTTCTGACGGTCTGGTTCATTCTTTATCTGAAACAGAATTTAACTGCAACAAATGTTTAGAATTTAAGAGGTTTCGCATATACTCAGCTAATGTACTGTCAGCTTCCTGGTCTGCGGGCATGAGTGATTTCCACTGAGGTATATAGTAAGCCCTTCCAAAGAGTTTTTCAAAAGGAGTCAATCCTTTTGCATTCGGAACAGTTCTCATGCTCAACAGTGCCAGGGGCAGACAGTACACCCAGTTTCTATGCGTTTCTGTTATTAATTTTCTTAGCTTACTCTTTAAAATCCCATTATGCCTCTCTACTAGCCCTGCTGATTGTGGGTGATACGCACAATGATTTTTTAGATAAATACCAAAATGTCTACTTAACTGCTGTATGGTCTGATTTACGAAGTGTGTGCCGTTGTCACTGTAGATCCTTTCCAGAATGCCGAATCTAGGGATGATTTCTTTAACAAGAACTTTGGCCACAGTCGTAGCATCTGGATTTTTTGTCAGAAAGGCTTCCACCCATCTGGAAAACATATCTACAATGACAAGACAATACTTCTTATTTTCACATTTATTCAACTCTATGAAATCTATACAGATAGTATGAAACGGATACGGTGGTGTAGGGAAACTCCCTTGCTTGGGCTTTAACGCCCCTTGTGCATGATGTTTATTACAGATGTGGCATAATGAACACAATTTTTTAGAGTAGTTTGTAAATCCGTACGTCATGAACACTTGGTTCACCAGTTTACCATCCCCCCTGTTGAGCCATGGCACTGCCCATGGCTCAACAAAGCTGCATATCTAAACAAATTAGATGGCAATATCGGTTTTCCTTCTTTAGAGATGTACAGCCCCTTTTTGAGAATTGCTCCTCGTTTTACCCATCTTTGTTTTTCAGTTTGCATAGTAAGTGTCTGCATTGTCTTTAATATTTCTAAGTCTAAATTCTCAGAGGGTTGTAGTTCCTCATTCAAAAGAAATACTTCTGAAGCTGCCTACTTTGCAGCTGTATCAGCTCTCACATTACCTTTTGAAATCCTGTCCTGTTGCTGTGCATTTACAAATAGCTACTTTCTGAGGTAACTGAATAGATTCTAAAAGATCTAAAATAAACTGTGCATGATTGATTGGTTTGCCAGTAGATGTTATCATTCCTCGGTTTTTCCACTGTTGCGCAAAAACATGTACAGTAGAAAAAGCATACTGGCTGTCAGAAAAATGTTCACACATTTACCTTTTGCTAAGGTACATGCCCGTGTCAAGGCAATCAATTCTGCTGCCTGTGCAGATAAACTATGTGGTAAAGATTTCACTTCTATAATGTCTGTGTAATAAACTACTGCATATCCTACTAGGTTCTGTCCTGTAGGACCCCTTCTGCATGAGCCGTCCACATAGTATGTTACCTCGGCATCATCCAAGGGAACATCCATAAGATCTTTTCTAGGCAGTGTCTTTTGCTCAATCACCTGCAGGCAGCTGTGCGGTGTGCCATCGGCAGGGGTTGGGAGCAAGGTAGAAGGGTTTAAAGTCATACATCGTTCAGTTGTCATATGCGGGTGGCTCAACAATATAGTCATACAGGAAAGATGCCTAGCAGGGGAAAGATATGCTACCTTCTCTGGCAGTAAAATAATCGCGACTGCATGAGGCACTCTCAATGTGACAAGGTGGAACAAAACTACTGAGGCCGAAGCCTGTACTGCCATTGCATAGGTTCATAGGTTTCATAGGTTCATACTAGGCTATCTGCCCGAGGGCATTTACAAGCCTAGCCCATGGTTGTAACCACGCCACCTTTTAGTATGGGGTATAATACCATACCATTGCTGTGCCTCTGTTGAGCAGTGACACAGGGGTAATCTGGGGGGTATGTCTGCGGTCCATCTGCCGATCCCATTGTTTTCCTTGATTTCTGGCGAACAAGGCTCTCTGCCTCACATGCGGCCTCACATATGTCAAGATTTTGTCTTTTAATGGGTGAATCCTCTATCCCTCCCATCCCAGCTGTTAATAACCCGTGTCGAGTTTAAGTCTCCAGCCCCTGTCTCTTGACTCTATCTAAATTTTTTTGGTGAAGAATATCATTCATTAAATCTGGGTTTGACATGGCCTTGTATAGGCAAAGGTCACCTGAGCTCAATGATGCGTGCTGAATAGGCTGGGAGTGCTTTCAGTCGAGGCAGCATAGGACAGATGTTTGAGACCCTTTTGAGACCCTTTATCCTTTCTTTGAGGACCTTTCCAGCTGCTGCAAGGTCCGGGCTCAGATACATTCCCGAGGGCATTGTACTCGAAATCATCACGGTGATGAGTGATGAGTGACTATAGACTCCCCTCATGACTCCTTGATCTGGGAGAATCCCACTTCATGATAAGATTGGGCAATGTGGTCTTCCTTCCTACATTTAGCTACTACATGGGTGTCCTGATAACTACTGCTACCTCATCCCCAGGGTCCTGATAACTTCTTCTATTTCTGTGCTCAGTGGTTGCCACCTATTATAGGGGGTTACCTTGTTTTTTTTTTTTTCCGAACTGTGCATTTTTGCATTTTGGCATTTACAACTGGCTCTGGCATCTCTGGCACAGTTATGTTCTGTAGTGAGACCCTTCTGAAGTCTGTCTGACCATGTTTTGTACTATCAAGTGGCGTTTTGTTTGCATCAGCCTGCAAACTTTGTCAACATAACCCCTCCTGTGTTGCTTGTACTTAAAAAGTAGATGCCCAACAAGAGGTGCCTTGAGACTAAGCCTGTGGTACACCTTTTGTGACAGAGCTTGAGTCTGACATGGCACCCAGGCCCTGTGGGTCTGGGGTTCTGTCCTCAGCCAGTTTGATGCAGTGATTATGATGTAAACATGAAAGCTTAAGCTGATGAGTTTTTAATGATACCGGTGGAAGTGATGTATCGAGGACGCCGTGAATCGAGTATAGACTGTGGACTGCTCATCAAT
This sequence comes from Protopterus annectens, assembly GCF_019279795.1. Classification (NCBI taxonomy): domain Eukaryota; kingdom Metazoa; phylum Chordata; order Ceratodontiformes; family Protopteridae; genus Protopterus; species Protopterus annectens. The sequence continues at coordinate 1,150,952,697 of NC_056739.1, forward strand.
GGCTTTGGTGAACTGGTGAAAATCAAAAAAGTCAGTAAGGAAGGCATGATCTGCCTTTGATTTGGCAAACTGGGATGGATCCCAAAGTCTGCAAATTCCTATGTCTATTTTTTATGTGGGGTATATGATCCATCTTTTAAAACTTGCAGATATAAGTCAATCTCAAGCTAATATGGGCGGTATCCAGGAGGGGTGGGGGCCTTTGACCGCCTTTGTGAGGAGTGGTGCCACAGTCGCCTGGGCCATGATATCCCTGCAGTAAGACATGAGGTAAAGCTGTGGGTGCTGTGCTGTTTAACTGTGGAGTTAGCATGGGTTGAGTTCACACACAGCGGCCGGGGACATCAGGTCCCATGGATTTTGTGTTTTTAACTTTGGAGAGCAGTTCTCACTTTGGCGTTGGAGATGTTTGGGGGGCAATGCAGTATAGATATCTCCTATCTTGGGGGGAGTTTGCACTGAACCTGTCAGCCGATGTCAGCCAGTATGTCTTAAATCAGTAATCTTTCAGTAATCTTTTGAACTAGTTCTAGCCTATTTCTGAGCATATCCAGGGAGTTTCCTTTATAGTTTCTTTATAATAAAGGCTATTTTTGATGTTGTCTTTTGAGTCTTTTTTTCAAATTTTGTTGGATGATTTTATGAGAGATGAGAGCTTTTTTTATTTATTTATAGTGATCCAAGGGTGTCTCTTACCTTTTTTGGATTTTGTGTAGCTTGTTTGTAGCTTCCTGCTTTTTGTGTAGAGCTTTTGTTTTATGGCTGGGGTGGGTTTTTGGCTTAGTAGCTTGCCTTTGGTTGTTTTGCTCTTTTTTGCTCTTGGGATGCAGTTATCCATGCTCAGCTGGAGGTGTTTGTGAGGCATTCGTAAGTGATTACTGTTTTCTTTTGTTTTAGCGGCCTTCCGGGGCCTTACACTACACTTTTTAGTCTTGAAGTGTGAAGTCGGCTTTCGAAGTTCTTTACTGTTTTATTTCAGGTTTGGATGGGTGGGATGGACCTTGGGCGAGATTAGTGGTGATCATCTGATCTCAGTGAGAGTGTATATACTTGGATTGTTGTGTTGTGCTTGTGATGTGATCGAGATATGAGATCGAAGTGTGTTGTTCTCCTCTTGTGGGGATGGTGACTAGTTGTTCCATGGCATTTGAGTGAACCGTCGTTGCCACCAGTCTTGAGGTGTGGGTGTCTTTGATGATATGGGATACCCACCTCCTTTTTTTCTTATCCGGATTTTGTTTTGGCGGGCATGATCTGCCTGGGCTACATAATCAGAGAACCTCCTCCAATATGCTGTTTATGGTCAGGAGGAATCGTCTCAGGTCGGTCGCCAGCGTGGACGTGCTGTTGCAGGTCGTGTTGTGTACCTGCTAGAGACCTGAGTGCTGCTTGGCGTTATGTAGTTCTAAGCCGACGAAGGGCAGCTTGTGATGACCTTCTCTTACAGTCTGTCTGGTGAGGGCGACGTGTGTGTGTCTGACTAGTCACCAATGACTGACTAGTCTGTTTATTGGTTTTGGTTTTGGGGCTGTGACTGGCCTGACTCTGACGTGCTAGTTTAACAGATAGAGAAAAGTCTACTTGGAGTCAAGTAGAGATGATCTTTTTAGGTATTGAAATGCTAGTAAACAGGGATGCTTAAAGGTAGATTGAAAAGAAAACTCTGCAGTGTGCACTAGAAGTTAGATTAGATATGAAGTAAGGTGGGTTTACCTATTTAAAAAGTTAAGGTTTAGTGGAGGTTACTATTTTTTAAGTAAGATGGACTGAAAGGGGTGGTTACTTTTGTATTTTGGTGCTATGAAATACTGTAGGATGGCCAATAAATTTAAATAATTGAAGGGGTGGGATTTCAAAGGTGATGGTTTTGTCCTTACTCACATAAGCCAGTGAATGAGATATATGGTCAGATTAACATAAGCGGGCAACTAGAAGACAGTGGTATTTAACAAGACAACTTAAATGGGTGGGAGGAAAAATTCTGCCTGACTCAGAACAGAGAGCTGTGTGGTCTCTTTTGAAGTTTAAATAGCTGAACAGGAATGCAAGCAAAACACAAGATAAAGAAAACAAACTACAGTATTCAAAATATAGAAAGGCAATACAGAAATACAAAAAATAACAGCAAACTAACCTTTCCTTCACAGCAAAGTGTAGCAGAGTCTGGATGAGCCTTTCTGCAACTACTGCCTGTACACAGTGAGGTAAAGACCGTGCCACTGGGTCCAGTTGTGATGAATAATAAGCAATAGGGTGTTGCTTGTCCCCATGCTGCTGTGTTAACACTGATGTCATATAACCTTGCTTACAATCTACAGTTTGGAAAATACATTTATGATAGTTTGGTAATCCCAAAACTAATGAGGACGCTATTAACTGTTTCAGTTTGCAAAAAGCAGATTCTACTTCTGGTGTCCATTGTAACAAATCCTGTGCTGCCACAGGCTTTTTATAAATCAGGTTAGTCAACGATGCAGATTCCAAAGCATAGTTTGGAATCCAACTCCGACAAAAAATATTCGTACCCAGGAAGGACATCATTTCCTTCTTGGTAGTGGGTTTTGGTGCTTGCAAAATCGCTATTTTTCTGTCCTCATCTAATGTCGTACCTTCCTTGGATATTATATATCCTAGGTATTTAACTTGTTTTTTCCAAAGCTGCAATTTATTTTTGTTTACTTTATGTCCTTCAGTGGCTAAAAATTGTAATAGCGCTATGGTATCTTCTTTACAATCTTGCTGGGTGGGGGACGCCAGCAGGATATCATCAACATAAAGCAAAATTTGACTACCTATTGGTGTGGTAAATCCCGTCAAGTTGCTTGCCATTTCTTGTGAGAATATTGTTGGACTTTCACAATACCCCTGTGGTAGTTGCGTATATGTATACCTTTTCCCCTGAAATGTGAATGCAAACTGATGCTGGCTGTCGGGGTGTATCGGTATCGAAAAGAACGCATTGCTGATATCTACCACAGAAAAATATTTTTGTTGAGGTTTTAAGTCATTCAGCAGGGTGTGTGGGTCTGGCACCATAGGTGCCCTTGGTATTACTGTGTCATTTACAGCTTGTAAATCTTGGACCATACACCACTCTCCATTCACTTTCTTAACAGGAAATAAGGGTGTGTTACATGGTGAATCAGGAGATTCCACCAGCACCCCTTCCTTAAGTAAAGCTGCTATAATAGGTTTGATTCCTACCTCTGCATCTTTTCTTATGGGATACTGTCTCTTTTGTGGTCTAAATGCTGACTGTGGTGTAATAGTAACTGGTCCTGCTGTATGAATAAGTCCTACATCTGATTTCCTGTTGACCAGAGATTTTCTGGTATATTCTGTAAGGCATTCTCTTCCTCCTTCAATAGGAGTGCTAATCAGCTGTCCTTGCTAGACTGCAAGTGTACAGCTGGGTGGGTCTGCTTTATCCAATTCAGCTTCTGCATTTGTATTCCCTGTTCTAACAGTTCTAACTCTGTCTGTTTTTCCCATCTCATGGCTTTTTCTCCTAAGTCTACCCATTTTACATTCTTGTCCTTAGTTAAGCTAACATGTGGTAATCGATTAGATTTATAGAGTGCAAAGAACTCCTGGGACAATGAACAGCTGGCTACACTGTTCCCTTCTGTGTCCCAGTACAGATTACGTAATATCAATCTGTTTGCACGATTTCTAAACAGTTCTTGCTCATATTCCTTATCAGGTCCTGGTGTGTTACAATAATACAGAGTACAGTGCAACAAATGCTGTTTATCAATGTCAAGGGAGGGGAACTTGCTGATGGCTACGTTCATCAACTCTTTGGTCACCGCCCCTGGACCAGTCATAACCAAGTCCTAGCTGTACCAATAAAACATTTCACCCTCCGATTGCACTGCAAAGGTATCAATTTGTCGCTGTGCTTCCATACCCTGCATAGTCGGAACTACTGCTATACCAAATAGCTGCATAAGGTCTCTACCCAAGAGGTTTACTGGGCATTTTGCAGAAACAATAATTTTACTTTTCTGGGTCAATCCTGAAACAGGATCAGTTATCACAATATTATGGGAGAGGGGCTCCCGATACAGCTGTCCATTAGCTGCTTTCACTAATATATAATCAGGTGACTCTGAGCTCTCTGGCAGTTTGGAGGGATGTACCACGGCCTGTGATGCCCCTGAGTCACACAAGAATCTGACTTCCCTCCCTTCTACCAGGAGTGTAACTTCTGGTTTCGTGTCTGTTAAATAGAGCTCTAAGCTCAATAAAGCCAAATCCAATATTTCATTTTCTTCACTATCCGTGACTTCTTGCACTTCCTCTATTTCTTCTGTCACATTCTCTACTCCCTCTATCACATACTCATTTGTCCTTTCTCTGCTATCCCCTTCTAGTGATTCCTGACTATCATATAGTCAGTCTTCACCCTCCTTATCCTCCGTGGTTGCTTTCTTGTTTTTTTTGCAATCCCTTGCCAAGTGTCCTTTCTTACATCATTTAAAACATTCACCCCTTTTCTTTCGCCCTTCAAAGTCCTCTGATCGTTGATCAGATTGTTTGCTTCCCTGGGCATTTCTCTTGCCCTTTATCCTGGACTGTACTACATATACTTCTGCTCCATCTTCTACAGAAAATACTTGGGCTTTCTTCTTCTTTTTGCTATTAAAATGCCTTTCGGCATGCCTAGCATATTCAAGCAATGACTGTAACCTGCTTGTACGATGATCTACCATGTGTTTTGTAATAAAGCTGCTTATGGGTGCAATACTGCCTTTTAAAAATGCATTCTTTAACTGCTGCTCATATGGGGAATCATGCGTCTGATCTTCAGGAACCTGCATTCCACAATGGTTATTAAAACATTCTAATAGTCTGGCATAATATCTGTCAATAGCTTCACCTTCTTGTTGGATGCATTGATTAATGCAAGTCCAGTCTGCCCTAGGCTTCCATTTCTCAGAGATGTGGTCTGTAAAACCTTTCACTCTGTTGTCTAATTCTGTGCTACTATGTGGGAGGGGCCTGAGCGCAACGTCACGGGGATTCCAGTCGCCACTAATCATGGCCAACCTGGTCCCACAATTTGTCTGACTACTTTTTCTACCTCTTCTCCATTTAAATTATAACTCAGCCTCATTCCTTGCAAATCTTCTAAGAACTTTCTAAAATTAACTTTTGGATGGGGAATTCCCTCACTGGCTTTCCGGATGTCGTCCGGAGTCCATGGTCTATACACTAGAATATTTGGGGCCTGAACTTCTTGCCCTGCCTGAGGATTAGGCACTTCTATAAGTGGGCATATTTCTTCTTCACTCATAAATTGTGAATTTCTACCCATTTGATATAACTCAATGTCCCCTTTTGAGTTTCCTGCCGTGTTCGAGACCTGGTCTCAACGGGATCTCTAATAAATGGTTTCGCTTTTGTAGTGTCTCTACTTACAGTGACAGCAGGATATCACAGGGGTGGACTAACTTGTTCACTTGCCTCATATTCTGGTAAGGGAGGTGGAGGGGCTGATGCTATTACTAAGTTATTGTCCTCCTTATCTAAAAACATTGCTTTTGAATTATTACTCTTTTGTTCCCTTCGGTTTACTTCCTCAATCCACCTGTGTGCCTGAGGAATTCCTAATTGACGTTGCTTTTTTACCCGACCTCTAGAATCGGTTTTAAGCTGTTTGACAAGTTTGACAAGTGAGGATTTCTCTAGTTTACCATCAAATTCATACTTATTAACCTATTTTGAGTAATATTTAATATTATCAGCACGCTGTGACTGCATGTATTTCACGTCTTCGGTTAATGGCGGATTTTGGGACCTTTTTGTACAATTATTACCCATTTTGTTCTACCCTTTTAATCGTTACGTAACTCCTTATTTTTAACGTGGTACCACGGATGTTTTTATAGTGTCTTCAGAATGATTGCCTACCTACTCTGTTTCCCTGATCTATGACAAGACAGTAATCTTTCTGTCCCTGACTTATAAATAAAGTCTTAACAGAACAAATACAAATCTAGTCCCTGATCTAAAATAGAAAAAGAAGGTAGATTCACCTTACCTGAGCCTTCATGATTGATCACCTGGTTCAAGTAAACCCGTCCTTCAGTTGCAGATCAGAAAGTGGCTGGCCTCTTTTGTACGACAATTAAGTCAGAGGGCTTTTCAAATAAGAAGAACCGATGTGGTTTCTTCCCCGTACGGTTTCAAGCCACCTGGCCTGTCTGATCCGAGGCGAAGTGAGGGTCTCCGGCTTGAAGGATCAATCTGTCAAAGGAAAAAACTTCAAAGACCAATACACGTAAGGTTCATTTAAGGCACTTTTAATTGACTTGCCGCAAGGAGACAAAAACATGCAAATACAAGAATTTGTCTAACTACTAACAGGAAGTATGTTCATTCTTATACTGTTTTACAAGACATGGCCTTCTATGGCTGACGTAATCAAACACAACTTTCAGTATTGTTCTACAGCAGATGTTACTCAGATTTTCTGCTGACATGACTAGATTTGTCAGAAACTTTTGAGAAAAACAACCTGGCCTTGGTGACCATTACTCCGTTTACAAGCGTCTATTGTACAGTGTTAAATTTCAAGGTACTTTTCTAACTCAGATACAAGCAAATGCTGATTGCAGTTCATATTTTCAAGCAGGCTTTGTACTAATTATCTGTAACTTCTACAGCTGTGTATTTTCTCATAGCACAGCGGAACTTCTTGTCTAAGTTTCATACAAGTAGTATTGTTCTATTCATTATTTTCCTAACGCAAGCAGAAATCACCTGGTTCTCAGTAAATTTCCAAGGCACAAGCAAGATTTTAGCTAACAATACAAGGTCAGAAAGCAACTGCAGTTTGTACAGATTTATGCAGTATGAAATAGAATAAATGTGTTAACCCTTTTCAAGCTCTAAATGCACTAAGCATATTGCTAATACACACATTAATACATATTTTTCTAACAGAGAGATTAATATAAGAGTACAGAGGTAGGATGATGAGGTGACTAGGAACAAGTATTAGTGGGAGTGGATTATAAGATTATGATAGATTAAACACAAAGTTCTATCTTTAAAGAAAAGAAAAGGGGGACTGAATGTTTATGGAGACATTCGTTTACAATGCCTTAGGTTACTGACACATACAGTGATGATATAGGCATAATGTGTATGATCATTACTGAATGACAAAAAATAATCTTAACTTCAGCAAATATACATCAAATTCCAGGAACTGGGGGTAAATTATCAAAGAAGGATCTGGAATGTTTAACTTTGAATATAAAGAAAGTATAATAATGGAGACTTTAACTGTATTTAATTAATATCATACTAATGCAGTTAACAAAACTAGAAATTCAGCATCAGCTAAGGCTTTAGTAAACTTTACTGCCTTATTTAATTTTATAGATGTTGATAACTTTTCTGAATCAAATTATTTATTTTAACTCGTTACTCTTATAAAACTGGTAGACAACAAAGAATTGCTAGGGAATATATTTGAATTGTTTTTCTAAAAAAAATAGAAAAAGTAAAGGTCATAATGTATTCTTTATCAGATTACAGTGCACTTACTTTTTCAGTAATAATAAACCCAATAAAATTAGTTTCTTTTTTAATAGACCACCAGATTACCAGATTATATAACAAAATTAAAAGAGTTTAAAGAGTTCCTAACAGAAATGCAACAGTTCTTAGACTTCAGTAATTACAGTAGAGATTCTGATGTGCTCCTTCAGGACTCAATGAAAGCATATTTATGTAGTAAAGTCTCGGTTTGATATTATAACAAGAGTCAGCAATGAGGTAAAGGCTTACTGGAACACAAAGAAGATAAACAAATTAAAGGTAGAAATACAAAAAGGAAAAAAGGTCTATTATCAAAAAAGAAAAAAAATGAATGCAGTTTTTCAGAACATCCTACAACACAAGGTTTCCATTAGCTTGGAAAAATACAAATTATATTATTTTTGTCTAACTCATAAAGGCGTATATAAGTTAGCTTTTACATCCAAAATGATAGTAAATACTAATCACATCAACATTATATCTGTCTCTGGTATTAATAAGAAGTATATGGATGTGATAGAAATTCTAGACTGTTTAAAAAAACACTATGAGAAAACTAATGCACAAAATATTAGTGTAGAAAATTAAAAAGTAATCGATGCCTTCTGAAATATGAATATAAAAAATATTCTTCAGGTCAAATGAGAACAATATAAAATATGTTTCCATAACAGAAATAAAAGACAAAATCAAAAGGCTAAAGGATAACACAGCTCCAGGTAATGAGAGTATCATACCTGAATGGGTTCCCTACGTTAGACTGACAGCACGGAAGATCAACACTCAAAACACCAACGCCAGAAGAATGACAAAGCAGATGACGACAAGTCGTAATCCCAACAGTGAAAACACTGACAAGGGTAACTTGTGAGCGTGACCCGGTAAGTGTGCAATAGTGAGGGACTTAGGGTTAGGGACTTAGGGTTAGGGTGTGGGTAAGGTTAGTGTGCGATAGTGAGGGACAGGGTTAGGGTACAGGTAAGTTTAGTGTGCGATAGTGAGGGACTAAGGGTTATGGTGCAGGTAAGGTAAGTGTGTGATATTGAGGGACTTAGGGTTAGAGTGTGGGTAAGGTGAGTGTGTGATAGGGATCTTAGGGTTAGGGAGCGGGTAAGGTGAATGTGCGATAGTTACAGACCTTAGGGTTAGGGAGCGGGTAAGATGAGTGTGTTATAGTTATGGACCTTAGGGTTAGGGTTTGGGTTAAGGTTAGTGCATAGATAGTTTTGTGTAAGGTGTAGTGTAGGTTTTTAGGTTGTTGGTGCGCTTGTGTTGTGTGTGTGTTGTGTGTAACAGTGAACTTTTTGTTTTGTTAAATGTCGGGATTGTGGTGTGTCGGGCATGTGAACTTTCGTGTTTTTGAGGTTTCGTTCTTCTGGCATCTGTGTTTTGCGTGTCAATCTTCTGAGCTGTCGGTCTAACATAGGGAACCCACCTGAATTATATAAAATATTACCTCACAATATTTTCCCCTTTTATAGACAGTATTGACAGAAATTATAGCTGCATTTAATATATCTATATCAAGGAAATATATAATAATTTCTCCATTATTACATTAAGATAAAGATCCACCTCTGTGTTCCACTTATAATCCTATATTATTACTGAATGTTGCTTACAAAATGTTTATGTCAGTCCTTGCCAATAGATTAAAACTTACACTACCAACATAAATAGAAGAAGACCAAATTGGCTTTATAAAGAATAATTAAGTAAAATTATTATGTTAATAGCAATAAAAAAGAACTATCTATAACTAGCCTGGATTTAGATAAAGCCTTTGATTAACTAAAGTATTAGAACTATAGATATTTCAAAGTAATTTTATATTTCATATTTATCAAAATTCAGCCTCATGTTAAACAAGGATATTTTGATTGTCAGTCAATAAAGATAAGCAAGGGTATGAAATAAGGTTATCCTTTGTCACTGTTATTATTTGATTTGGCTATTGAACCACTAGCCAGTTGCGTAAAACTCAACAATACAATACGATGCAAAATAAGTGACCAAATACTTTCAAAATTCAGTTATTTGCTGTTAACAGGCAATGCTGATTCTTTCCTAATAAATATTAAAAAAAAAAAAAAAATTCAAATATTTTGAATTGATGCTAGTGATACAGTTCATCCAGAATAAAACTGCCACCTTACTAATTAACAAAGAGTTAAATTATTTGATGGAAACTAATAGTAAACGTAAATGGGATAGTAAAGAGGTTAACTATTTAGGGTTACTCTTAACTTGCAACTGTAAAGAAATAGCAGCAATAAATTATAAAATATTTTAAACAATATTAAAATAATAATAAATAAATGGAGCAGATTGTTCTTTTCTAAGTAAAATAGGTTGATTTTAATCAACATAGTTATTTTACCCAAAATACATTACATTTTTATTTATTGATTTGACCACAGAAAGTCCTACTGGGAAAAGATCATTTTGAGAAGAGGCCTACAGAGAAATGTTCCAGCCATACATTTAAGATATTCATGACAAAACAAATTTTCTACAAATATATACTACATAGATAGTTCTTAAGACATCTAGATACAAGCAGGTAATTATTCTTAGTGACACTATAAAAAGATAAAACATATATTTCTTCTGTGGTGACATTATACATATTCAATTCCATAAAGCATTAAGTATGAAAACAGTTAATTTACAACATATGTGACAAGGACACATTGGATATTATTTATTAGACATGGGTAAGAAGGGTTACAGTGCTGATATTAGGAATAAATAAAATTGAGTGTAAAGAGTATGAAACATTAAAGCTAGAAGAGGGAGAGATGCGCTCTACAGCTGATGAATCAAAGATGCTGGTGATAAGAATATTAAAGTATATACTGACATGGAACCTGATTATAATAGAGTGATGGAGAGTATTTGAAGGAGATCAATAAAATAGGAATGTCAGAAAGAAATTGAAATGTAAAGTAGGAATGAAGACAGGAAGGTCACTGTGGACTAGCAGAAAGGTTTGTTGTGGAGAAGGAGGAAAAGGCTACAAAAGGGATAGGTAGTATGAGATGACAAAGTAAAATGGAGTTAGTCATGTGAAAAGCATCTGCATGACCACATGTGGTTTAGGTGTTGACTTAGTAAGAGCTTAAAGACAGAAGGTTTTATGGTCTATTTTTAGGTATGCTAGGATGGAGTTCATGGGGTTTAGATACATAACGGGAGTATAGTGAATTTACTGAGTTATTAGACTTTGCAGCAATTACTAACAGTTTATTAGTTGAGCAAAAGTCCCTGCCTTGAGACTAGAACTGCATTTAATGCTGGAAATTATCCTTGTGTATGTCTAAGACTGTGTGCAGTAATAGGTTGTGAGTATGTTAAATAGGTAGCTCAGGCCAGTTTAGTTATACTGACAACTTCTTTAGTTCCTTCTGAAGAATGCATTAAACAATATAATGACTTTAGTAGAAAATATACTGCCGACAAGCCTGATAAACACTCCGTTTCCAGACTCCAACAATATTAAAAGCAAACTATAAAATGTAGATAAGCGCTTTCACTTTAAAAGCTTCATCAGATCTATAAGATTATAGATCTAATGAAGCTTTTCAAGCGAAAGCGCTTATCTACATTTGGATACATTTTGGCTACCTGAGAATAAACTACGTTTTTATTTATATTCATCCTGCTTCACTCCGCTTCCATTATTTTTATATTTTGCTTTTAATATAATGACATTTGTTTGAAGTTCTGATGGCACCCCAACAAACCTAGAATAGTTTTAGGATATTGTGTAACAGAATGAAAGATGGTGGATTAGGATTTCCTGATCTAGAAATGTATGAGACAGCTTCAGTATTTAGATAGTAATTTTATGGTTGAATTCTGATTATTCTGATTATTCATCCAATTGGAAAACACTGCATGAACCCATTTGGTTAAATAAATAAAAACCCACTATAGAATATATACATATATTGAATGATAATAATAATATGATGTGGCTATTAAGGAAATATATATTTAAAACATCAAGACTCCAACTCATTTTAGTTGCATAAATGGCACATTAAAACATTTTGATATATTATATATAAATACTTAGAGATAAAAACATGGAGTTTCACACTATTCCCAATAGCTTTTATAACCAAAGACATAGATAATCTGAACTTTCAAAAAATGCTAAGCTTAAAAATAGGGATTTAATCTTTTGGAATCAAGTATTAAGTGAGACTAAAATTCTTAATATAGACAGTTTTCCATATCCAGACTGTATTTACCCATTAAACAATCTTATAGTACAAACCAATAGACATTTTGTAATCTCTAGAGCTGATTTAATGTCAGACAATCAAAAAAAGAATATTCACCCATTCTTAGTTTTCTAAGTAATCTTAAAACAAATGGTGAGATAGGGAAATTATATTTATCCAAAATATATGAAACAATTAAGAACTAAAACTATTCAGATTATGTTCTCCAAATAAATGGCTCAAACTGAAATATAATAGATAAAATGTTTTAATATCCTTAAAAACTATGCCTTCCTCATTTTGGAGACTATTCTCTTGGAAATGTCTACACAGATCATGTATCATTCTACACACAATTGAAATTATATACTAAAAGGAAGGTATTGGTTATTGGAAATGAACATCCTTAATCAAAGCAGATTGGCAGTATATGGCTTATGATTTCAAAGTTCTTCAATCTTTTTGGGAAAAATCAATGTTTTCTGCAAGCATTGTGATCTGGTAAATTTATATTAACTAAAATGATTGTGTTGTTTAATGATCCAGTTCATGAATGCGTCCCCAAGTCTCATTACTCACTTCTTTGAAGCTTATTGAGAAGAGCTAGGAAAATAACTACAATTAATTGAAAAAATAGGCAATGTCTACATCTACAGGCTTTATAAATACTGTCACTACCGTGTGCCATAAAGATGACTACTATTAAGATGAAAACAAACAAAATAGTCACAAAATATAATTAATGGATAAATTTGAACTCATTAATAGTGAAATATTATTCTATGTTTTTTGTTAGTTTATGGCTGTTTCATGAATTTTAGTAATGCATATGGTAAGAACAGATGAATACACTTGTGAAGACACTCATTTTTAGTTAACGCATTAGCATCTGTAAACAAAATTTTATATATATATATATATATATATATATATTTTTTTTTTTGTATTGTTTGAGGGGGCACAACAGCAGGAATAAAGGTTCCAATATAGACTTATTAAAAGATGCATGGGATTTACTTAGGAATAATTTGTATGATAAACAACTGACGTTTATGACTATTGATGTAATTGACTTGCTCGCCATTATGCTACATAAATTAGGATTAGAGATGGTTGATGAAGCTTTCAGAAGTTTTACTTTTTTGAAGTCCCATGATATTAGCATTTTGAATAATTTTATGAACATTACTTTACCTAATAACATTATTTATACAGAAGGGGAAGTTTTCAAACAACTAAAAGGAGTTGCAATGAAGCAGCATGCCCACTCATTTATGCTAATATAATCATGTGGAAATAGGAGTGAGATTACATATTTAATTCAAGATTATCCCAGTGTTTAAATTGTTATGGTGGATTATTGGATACCAATATTATCTTTTGGAAAGACACCAAGAAGAAAGCTTTGGAATTTATAGATTATAGTAATAATACAACAGTATTCCTGAAATTTACTTATAATTATGAATTTCATAGTATTAGTTCTCTATATAAATTACATTTCCAAAAGGGATAAGACTTTTATTTCAAATAATTTCAGGAATTCCAGGTTTGTTAATTCTTGTCTTCATTTTCCTAGTTATCATCCTGCTTCCCCAAAAAAGAGTTTACTGTAAGGTTAAATAGTTAGGCTCTCAAGGATGATTTCCCAGGATGAGATGTTTTTGAAAGAAAGAGAACATTTATTATCAGTGTTACGGGAAAGGGGTTATCCAAATGAATTTTTTATACCTATAGGTCAGGGAGTAACTGCTGGTTGCCATGGAAAATATATCCCCTTGTTGTGCAAAGATTTGGTTAGGTCTAAGAATTCCAAATGCATTATTAACAACAAGGATTTACTTACAAAAGTAAAAATAATAACAGTTTTCATAATGCCATGGTAACAAGAGTATAATTCAGATGCACAGAGAATAATGGAAATTATTAACACCTGGGCAGTTTTTAATTCTGATCCCAATTTCTTTGAGAACATCGGTGAAAATACCAGTCTTTGTTTTCAAGAGGGGTTAACATATAAAGAATAAGGTGAAAGAACAAATAAAACATTTGTATTCTAGTGACGGGGATGCAATCAATGCCTCTACATTCTAGAAGGAGATACTCTTCAGAATAAAAGTTATGCAAACCAAATTACAGTGAAGTTTTCAGATAATTCTATATCAAGGGTGATACTTTACCCAGCTATTTCAAACAGATGGCAAGTATACTATATTGGGAAAATGGAGAGAAGTTTATGTAAAAGGATTTATGCACGTCTTATGTTATAAGTAAGGAGAACATTATTAATGCTCTCTATAGGCAATTTACAGAATGTGGCTCAGTCTGTTCTTATAAATGTAATATTTCAGAACCTATAGAAAAAAACTTCAGAGGGGGCAGTGGGAGACCACCATTGAATAAAGAGAGCTTGTTTGGCAGTTAAGGCTTGGAGCTACTTCATTTCATGGTTTAAATGATTGGGTGTCTATTATTAGCATCCTAAAATTATGTGAAGCTAAAGTATAGAAGCAGATAAGTTTTAATACATCAGAATGGGTATTTTGAGGTCTTCAATACTGTATTCAGATAGAAATCACAACAATTAATATTGTTTTAGTTATTTTAGTAACATTTAACATATTTTCACATTTTATAAGGAAGTTAGTTTATAATGTATATTATGTAAAATTACTGCAAAATTATTTTTGTGTGAATGAATAGCATTTATTTTCATATTTGGTATAACTTAGTAGCATTATGTCACAGTGTGTGACTCTGTATTTAAATGGTGTGTTAATTGTGGGCAGGTTTTACATTCTAAAGAAGTCTAAAGTGCTTAACTTGTATACTAAATTATTTAATTTATTGTGGTGTTTTACTTATTGGTACCAAAGTGGTGAGTTTGGCTGTCTTTTCTATATTACAAGATGAAAATGAACTATGGTAAGCTGTTAAGAATTCAATTAACTGAATTAGGGAAGGGGCTTTATCAGTTTTATCAGAACCAGGGAAATCACAGATTTATTTGTTTTAAACACCTTTACTGAATTATGACTTGTGACGTAGGCATATTTACATAAAAGTGATCAAACTATACTAACAAGTTTTATTTTATTTTATTTAACATTTGTTTACTGGGAAAGTTCAACTTGGAGCAAAGCCAATTTTCAGCGGAGGTCCAGGGAGAAATGCTCCAGATGCATGTCTTTTTAACACAGGAGGAAACTGGAGCACCCAGAGGAAACCCACACAAATGCAGGGAGGACATGCAGACTCCACACAGACGGCACCCCAGTTGAGAATCAAACTGAAGAACCTCTTGCTGTAAGGTGACAATGCTACTGCTGCACCACTGCGCCATCTAAGTTAAAATTAACAAACATTATATTTCACATCTATTGCTATATATCATGTAACCTAAGCAACATTACATAACTTATTCAATTCCTTCTTCTTCTCTTTTAGCTGTTCCCGTTAGGAGTCACCAGAGTGGATCATCTGTTTCCATTTCTTCCTTTCCTCTGCATATTGCTCAGTCACACCAACCACCTGCATGTCCTCTCTCACCATGTTAATAAACCTTATCTTAGGCCTTCCACTTTTCCTCTTACCTGGCAGCTCTATCCTTAACATCCTTTTCCCACTATACCCATCATCCCTCCTCAGCACATGTCCAAACCAACGCAATCTTGCCTCTCTGACTTGGTCTCCAAACCATCCAACCTAAGCTGACCCTTTAATATCTTCTTCTTCTTCTTTCGGCTTTTCCCGGTTAGGGGTCGCCACAGCGGATCACCTTGTCCGCACATTGAATGGCAGTGGAGTTTTACGGTGTCGAGTTGCCAGCCGTAACCTTCCACAGAAAGCACACTCACACGCACACCTAGGGCCAATTTAGAGTATCCAATCCACCTGCAGCATGCCTTTGGGATGTGGGAGGAAACCGGAGCACCCGGAGGAAACCCACGCGACCACAGGGAGGACATGCAGACTCCGCACAGAAGGCACCCCAGCCGAGGATCGAACCGGAGAACCTCTTGCTGTGAGGCGGCAATGCTAACCACTGCACCACCGTGGCCGCCCCAAGCTGACCCTCTAATATACTGATTCCTAATCCTGTCCATCCTTATCACACCCAGTGCAAATCTTAACATATTTAACTCTGCCACTTCCAGCTCTGACTCCTGCCTTTCTGCCAATGCCACCATCTCCAACCAATACAACATAGCTGGTCTCACTACCCTCTTGTAGACAGTACAGTTTTGTACCTACCATAAATGTAGATGTTCAAGTGTATACACTGCTGCAGTCATTACACTTGGGTTATCCTGCCGTCAGGCGGTTCCCCGCTTGGCCTGAGTTCCAAAGTCTTGGTCCGGCGTCGGTTGCTGTTGCCTCCTCCCTGACGTCAGTGCGACAGGGGTATATAAGATGCAGCCGACGCCATTTTCTTCAGTTTTTCTTGCCTCAGATGTCAGGTGCCCTCAAAAAGGTAGGCTATTCCAATTGCTAGTAAAACATACATAAGTAAAGCAATCAACAACTTTCAGATACCAGCAAATACTCCCCATAGGTAGTAAAGGGTAGAAGAGATAGGTACGTACTAACAGGTAAGAGGGGATGGAGGGTGGGTAACCTGGACTGCAGCAGTGTATACACTCGAACATCTACATTTATGGTAGGTACAAAACTGTACTATGTTCATCGTGCTACACTGCTGCATTCATTCACTTGGGTAGAATCCCAAAGCTGAGGTAGGGTGGCTGGTACTATAAGGCATTAGGAGTGGCTATAAGGCCCTGCAGCACTGCAGTGGTGAAGCCAGCTCTGGATTTAGAGTATAGAGGCAGATGGTAGTGCTTGGTGAAGGTATGTACAGAACTCCAAGTTGCTGCTTCCAAAACGTCCTTGGTTGGTACTCCTCTGAGGTAGGCAATTGAAGCGGCTGTTGCCCTGGTGGAGTGAGATCTAATGCTGTTAGGTACAGGTTTTCCATGTTGTGTATAGCAGAAACGTATACAGTGTCCTATCCATTTTGAAATGGTCTGTTTTGAAATGGCTTTTCCCTGTGCTCCTGCAGCATATGCTACCAATAATTGCTCAGATTTTCTGAAAGCTCTGGTTTTGTCCAAGTAGAAGCGTAACTGCCTGTGTATGTCCAAAGAATGCAGTAGTCTCTCCCCTTTATTCTGTGGATTTGGATAAAAAGTTGGCAAGTGGCTAGTTTGGTTGAGAGCCACACTTGATACCACCTTTGGCATAAAAGTAGGGTTAGTTCTTAAAGACACCCTGTCTTGGTGGAAAATGAGAAATGGTTCCACTGCCATTAGTGCCTGTAACTCTGAAACTCTTTGTGCTGATGTTATTGCCAGGAGTAGAGCTGTTTTCCAAGAGATATATTTTAAATCTACTGTGTTTGCTGGCTCAAAAGGAGGTAAGGTTAATTTTTCCAACACGAAGTTGAGGTCCCAAGTTGGAGTAGGTGCTCTACTGGGTGGTCTTATGTTTTTAGCCCCTCTGAGGTACTGTTTTAGCAAAGGATTAGAGAAAATTGGTGGATCCCTATTGTAATGAGCAGAGATGGCAGAGGCGTGGATCTTGATGGATGAAAAGGAGAGGCCTTTGTCCAGCATCTCAGTTAAATATTGTAGTATCTGAGGAATATTTGGGACAAGAGGGTCAAGGCTGTGAGTCTGGTTCCAGGCACAGAATCTCTTCCATTTATCCGAATAGGCTTTCCTGATACTAGGCCTTCTGGCCTCCAGAATGACATCCATAACAGCTTTGGAGAGAGGCATTGCTTGCTTGACTAGGTAATCTTCCATGCAGCCAGTCTTTAGCTGGCTTGAAGTATCTGATTGTTGTGCTGAGTCAGCAGATGTGGTATTTGAGGCAAAATCCAGGGTGGTCCTTGTGCTAAGTTCTTCAAGATTGGGTACCAGTGCTGGCGTGGCCAGTCTGGTGCAATCAGGATCATCTCAAGCTCTTCCTGCCTGGCTTTGATGAGTACCTTTGGAAGGAGAGGCAGTGGTGGGAAAGCATATACTTGTAGGTTTTTCCAGCTGAATGAGAGGGCATCCACTTTCCATGCTTGTGGATGGTAAGTCCTTGTGCAGAATTTCTGTAGCTGGCAGTTCATTGGGGATGCAAACAGATCTATGTCCGGACTCCACCATTTCTGTGTTATCATTCTGAATATTTGTGGATTCAACTCCCATTCGTGGGGATCCATGATGTTTCTGCTTAAGTCGTCTGCCAGTGTGTTTTTCTCTCCTGGCAGGAATTGTGCTGCAGATGAACTTGATACTTTAGAGCTGTGTTCCACAAGGTCATGGCTTGTCTGCAGAGGGGGTAAGAGTGAGTGCCCCCTTGCTTGTTTATGTACCACATAACTGTGGTGTTGTCTGTCTTTAATAGTAGTTGTCCTGGATGTAGCAGGTCCTTGAAGGCTATTAGGGCATTCTGTACAGCTAGCATCTATTTTTGATTGATGTGAAGATGCCATTGTTCTGCGGGTCACCTGCCCTGAATACATTTTCCTGCCATGTGTGCTCCCCAGGCGTAATCCGATGCATCTGTTGTCAGTGTTTGCCTGGCTGTGGGTTGAGTAAAAGGCTGTCCCTTGTTGAGGTGACAAGCTTGAGCCCACCATCAAAACTCCTGTTGCAGGCAAGGAATTAGTGGTATAACTGTTTCCAAACTTTGACAGTGTTGAGACCAGACACTCTTTAGGTACCATTGTAGTTTCCTCATATGCAGCCTGGCATATGGAATTAGTAGTATGCAAGATGCCATGTAATCCAAGGCCTGCAGAATTTTTCTTGCAGGGAGTTGTGTTCTTGTTGCCATCAATTGAAAATATTGAGTCAGATGTCCTTGCTTGTCTGGTGTGAGATAAGCCATCTGGGTCGTTGTATTCAAGCTGGCACCCAGGAATATTATCTCTTGTGAGGGCACTAGTTTTGATTTCTTTTCGTTTACTGTGTACCCTAGGCAACTTAATAACTGTTTTACAAATGCCAGATGCTGTAGAAGAATGTCCTTGCTCTCTGCTTGAATCAGGCAGTCGTCCAGGTATGGATACATTTGAATTCCTTTTTGTCTGCAAAATGCAATTACTGGTGCCAGGCACTTTGTGAAGACCCTGGGCACAGTACATAAGCCAAAGGGCAGTGCAGAGAATTGATAGTGCATTGAACCAGCTATGAATCTGAGATATCGTCTGCAGTTTTGTCTGATAGGGACATGCAGGTATGCCTCCTTGAGGCCCAATGTTATGAGCCAAGCCTTCTTGCCCAGCATGGGAAAAAGCTGCTGTAGTGTCAACATTTTGAATTTCGGAACATCCAGGTAAGTGTTTAGAGAAGAAAGATCCAGAATGGGCCTCCAGGCTTTGTCCTTTCTGGGAAACAGAAAGAGTCTTGAGTAAAAACCTTGTCCTTGCTCCTGTGGTGGTACCTTTTGAATAGCTCTCATGTCCATGAGTGCTGTAATTTGTTTTTGAGCCTCTGCCCATTGATTTGGTGGCAGGCTTGGCATTCCTTTTAACCTTGGCAGAGTGTGAAAGTGGAACCTGTAACCTTGAGATACAATGTTGAGAACCCATCTGTCTTTGGTGATCATATGCCAATTGTGATAGAAAAGTGCCAGTTTTCCTCCCAAGGGGGCTGCCAAGAGAGAGCTGTTTGGCAGCTGTAGTGGGACATCATTGGGGCTGTTCTTTATAAGGTTGTGGCCTGTCTTCCCCTTCATTCTGGCCTGATGCACCCCATTGTCGAGGCCTGTAGGGACCTTGTGGTTGACCTTTGCCTCTTGGACGTCTGTATCTGCCCCTTTGGGGTCTGTCTGAAGCTGGAAAGGACTAATTCTTTGTTGGCCAATTTCTGCTAAATCGAGGAGGCTGAACCTGTAAGAAATCCTTCACTGCTTGCATAGATTTTGCCTTATTCTCCATTTTCTTTAATACCTCTTCTGCTTTAACTCCAAATAACACATCCTGCTGTAGAGGTGCATCAAATAGTTTTGCTTTAACATGATTTGGTAACGTATGTTCTTTTAACCAAGCATGTCTTCTAATGACAAAACCTGTAACAGCTGCTCTACAGGAGGCCTCTAAAGAATCAAAACCACATTGCAAAGTGTGCTTTCCCACTTGTTCAGCTGCATACAATAAATCCTGCATTTCCTTTAAATTAGGAGGATCTGAATCTGGAAGCATTTTTTGTTTCAACTGAGACATCAGAAACTGCTGATATTTTAACATGTGAAACTGGCAATTTAAGGCCCTCATTCCTAAAGTTGCAGATGTGTATACTTTCTTCCCCCATCTGTCCAATGCTCTGGAGTCTCTGTCAGAGGGGACTGGATTCTTTGCTGATGAGGCCTTAACCCCTTTGGGTCCCTGAGAACTAGTTTCAGGGTCGGCAACAGGGCTTTTATAAAGAAATTTGTGTGAGTCAGGGACTCTGTAGTATCTGTCAGGCTTAACTAGGGCTGGAGGTAAAGAATCAGGATTTAAACTGGATTCAGTATACACATCATCCACTATATCTAACACTGGCGGAATAGCAAGGGGTCTGTGTTGAGGTAATAAAAGGAAGTCTCTGAGCCTTTTCTTAGATTCTGAGTAATCCTGGCCTTCCCAATGGAAGGTTTCACCAAAGGAGTAGTCCTCAGGCGGAGAGACTGATGGAATTGATTCCTCAGCATCAGAATCCTCATAAGGAGGTAAGGAGTATCCTAGGTCTGAGGATGAATCTGAAGAGATGGATACCTGGTCGATGAGTCATAGTCTGCATCCAATCTAGGCCTTTTATGAGGAGCGGGATGAGAACCCCTGATCAGAGTGATTAGGTCTTTGGCCATTTTGAGCATTTGTTTCTTAAGCATGGAGGCCTGTCCTGGAGAATTCTGTATTTGTTTCTTTGTTTTTAAAGTAGGTTTAGACTTAGCAGAAGATTTAATGCATAACTGGGTAGGTCTGAAAACACCCTCTGAAGCTGCGGGTTGTTCAGCTACTCCAGATCCCTCTGAAGGGATAGTTTCGGTAGTCTGAGTAACTTGTGCATCCGAAGGCCCAGCCATCTCCACGTGGGAGTCAGAGGCGGCCTGTGGTTCTACAGAAACGGTCGTCAGGGGTTGCAAAGGCGCCTCGCTGAAAAGCGGAGAACCGGCGACTGGCCTAGAAGAGGCTTCGTCGTCAGTTTTGTGCCTCAGATGCCTATCCTTGTCTTTGCGCTTTTTATGTATTCCGGTCGTCGGAAGTTCCGACGGCATGGTATAATTGAATTTTCTGCCAAAATAATGTCGGGCAAAATCAAACTGACGTTTAATAGTGCGCTTATTAAACCTAGCACAAAACCGACAACCAGTGGCGTCGTGGTCTGGGCCTAGGCATGGGAACAATAAGAATGTAAATCCTTATGAGGTATTTGCTTCCCACAAGAAATACAGTTATTAACTTTTACTGACATCGGTCTGAGGCAAGAAAAAGTTTCCCCAATGGGGTACTTAGCTTTGTAGAAGACTTCGGTTCTGGATTCGGAATGAAAATCTCAGGAGTCGGCCGACCGGCACTTGCGAACTGCTTTTTCTTCGGGCACTACACAGCAAGAAAGACTGAAGAAAATGGCATCGGCTGTATCTTATATACCCCTGTCACACTGATGTCAGGGAGAAGGCGACAGCAACCGACGCCGGACCAAGACTTTGGAACTCAGGCCGACTGGGGAACCACCTGATGGCAGGATAACCCAAGTGTAATGACTGCAGCAGTGAAACACGATGAACATCTTCCCTTTCACTCTTACACGTACCTGTCTGTCACATATCACTCCTGACACTCTTCTCCACCCATTCCACCCTGCCTGTACTCTCTTCTTCACTTCTCATCCACACTCACCATTACTCTGAACTGCTGATCCCAAGTACTTAAACTCATCCACCTTCACCAACTCTACTCCCTGCATACACACCATTCCTCTATCCTCCCTCTCATTCACACACACATATTCTGTCTTAGTCCTGCTGACCTTCATTCTTCTCCTCTCTAGAGCATATCTCCACCTCTCCAGGGTCTCCTCAACCTGATCCCTACACTCACTACAGATCATTATGTCATCTGCAAACATCATAGTCCATGGGGCCTCCTGTCTGATCTCATCTGTCAACCTGTCCATCACCATTGCAAATAAGAAAGGGCTCAGAACTGATCCTTCCACCTCCACTTTAAATGGATCTGTCACTCACACTGCAGACTTCACCACTGTCACACTACCCTCATACATATCCTGTACCACTCTTACATATGTCTCTGCCACTCCTGACTTCCTCATACAATACCACAACTCCTCTCTAGGCACCCTATTATATGCTTTCCCAAGTCCACAAAGACACAATGCAACTCCTTCTGACCTTCCCTATATTTCTCCATCAACAGTCTCACAGCAAACCGCATCTGTAGTGCTCTTTCCTGGCATGAAACCATACTGCTGATTGCTAATCATCACCTCCCTTCTTAACCTAGCTTCCACTACTCTTTCCCATACCTTCAAGCTGTGATTGATTATTTTTATCCCTCTGTAGTTACTACAACTCTGCACATCACCCTTATTCTTAAAAATAGGTGCCAAAACACTTTTTCTCCACTCCTCTGGCATCCTCTGACTTTCCAAGATTTCATTAAACAATCTTGTTAAGAAAGTACAGTTGTGTACCTACCATAAATGTAGATGTTCAAGTGTATTCACTGTTACAGTCATTACACTTGGGTTTTCCTGCTGGCAGGCTACCCCGCAGTCGGCCTGAATTCCAAAGTCTTGGTCCGGCGTCGGTTGCTGTCGCCTGTTCCCTGATGTCAGTGCGCCAGGTGTATAAAAGATGCAGCCGACGCCATTTTCTTAAGTTTTTCTTGCTCCAGATGTCAGGTGCCCCAAAAAGGGTAGGCTAAAAATTATGCCAATAAAAAATTATGCACTAAAAAATAACATTACCTTCATCTACAAGCAAACACACCACATAGGTTGTATAGAATGGAGAAGTACAGATAAGTCCCAGCAAAGAAAGGGGGATGGTGGGTGGGTAACCTGGACTGCAAAAGTGAATACACTCGAACATCTACATTTATGGTAGGTACACAACTGTACTGTGTTCATCGTGTTTCACTATTGCAGTCATTACACTTGGATTGAATCCCAAAGCTGAGGTTGGGTGGCTGGGCCTAAATAGAATTAGGAGTGGCTATGAGGCCCTGCAGAACTGCAGTGGCAAAGCCTGCTCTGGATTTAGAGTAGAGAGGTAAGTGGTAGTGCTTAGTAAAAGTGTGCACTGAACTCCAAGTTGCAGCCCCTAAAATGTCTTTGGTTGATACTCCTCTGAGGAAAGCTGCTGAAGTGGCTGCTGCTCTGGTTGAATGTGGCCTAATGCCCTTAGGCACTGATTTGTCATGTTGTGCATAGCAGAAACAAATGCAGTGACCTATCCATTTTGAAATAGTCTGCTTAAAGATAGCTTTTCCTTGTGATCCTGCAGCATATGCCACTAAGAGCTGGTCAGTCTTTCTGAAAGCTTTAGTTCTGTCCAAGTAGAAGCGTAGTTGCCTGTGTATGTCCAAAGAATGTAGGAGTCTCTCACCCTTATTCTGTGGGTTTGGATAAAAGGTAGGCAAATGAATGGTTTGGTTAAGGGCCACACTGGACACTACCTTAGGCATAAATGTCGGGTTTGTCCTCAGAGAAACCCTGTCTGGATGGAAAATGATAAAGGGTTCCACAGCCATGAGTGCCTGTAACTCTGAGACTCATCTTGCAGAGGTTATTGCTAGGAGCAGAGCTGTTTTCCATGATAAAAACTTTATCTCAGCTGTATTGGCTGGCTCAAATGGCAGCAGTGTGAGTTTTTTCAAGATATAGTTGAGGTCCCATGCAGGTATTGGTGCTCTCCTTGTGGGTCTTAAATTTTTGGCCTCTCTGAGGTACTGCCTTAGCAATGGATGAGAAAAAAGAGGTGGTTCCATATTTTAATGATGGATTTTAATTGATGAAAAGGATAGGCCTTTGTCCAGCATCTCAGTTAGGTACTGCAAAATCTGAGGAATATTTGGTACAACCATGTTAATTCCTTGTGCCTGGTTCCAAACGCAGAATCTCTTCCATTTTTCTGCATAAGATTTTCTGGTACTGGGCCTCCTGGCCTCCAAAATAACATCCATCACTGCTTTAGAGAGAGATGTGTTCTGAATGGCTACATTATCTGCCATGCTGCCAGATTTAGGGTTCTGAGTTGGCTGTGCAGGATCCGATTGTTTTGTTGGGTCAGTAAGTGAGGAATTAGAGGTAATGTCTGGGCTGGGCCTTGAGACATGCTCTTTAGGATTGGGTACCAGTGCTGGCGGGGCCAGTCTGGGGCAATCAGAATCATTTTTAGCTTCTCCTGTCTGACCTTTAGGAGTACCTTGGGGAGGAGAGGCAGAGGAGGAAAGGCATAAACTGTTAGGGTTTTCCAGCTGAATGATAGAGCATCCACTTTCCATGCTTGCTTGTGATAAGTCCTTGTGCAGAACCTCTGTAGTTGACAGTTGTGGGGGGAGGCAAATAGCTCTATGTCTGGGCATCCCCATTCCTTTGTTATCATGCTGAAGACTTGTGGATCCAGTTTCCACTTGTGGGGATCCGTGAGGTTTCTGCTTAATTCGTCTGCCAGAGTATTTATCTTTCCTGGCAGGAATTGTGCTTGGAAGTGTACTTGATAAGCCAATGCTGTGTCCCACAAAGTCATGGTTTGTCTGCAGAGGGGGTAGGAATGTGTGCCTCCCTGCTTGCTTATGTACCACATGACTGTAGTATTGTCCGTCCTTATCAGTAGTTGTCCTGGATGAAGTAGATCCTTGAAAGCTGTCAGGGCATTCTGAACAGCTAGCATCTCTTTTTCATTGATATGAAAATGCCTTTGGCTTGTGGGCCATGTGCCCTGAATACATTTTCCTGCCATGTGGGCTCCCCAGGCATAATCTGATGCATCTGTTGTTATTGACTGTCTGTCTGTGGGTTGGTTGAATGGCTGTCCCTTGTTGTGATGACAGGCCTGTGCCCACCATCGAAACTCAAGTTGCAGGCAAGGAAGGAGGGTAATCAATGTTTCCAGGCTGTGGCAATGTTGAGTCCAAACACTTTTTAGATACCATTGTAGTTTCCTCATGTTCAGTCTGGCATATGGAATTAGTAGAATGCAGGATGCCATGAAGCCCAAAGCCTGCAGAATTTTTCTTGCAGATAACTGGGTCTTTGTTGCCAACATTTTGAAGTAAGAAGTCAGTTGACTTTGTTTGTCTGGCATGAGATAAGCCATCTGGGCAATTGTATTTAAGCTTGCACCCAGGAATATTATCTCTTGAGAGGATACTAGTTTTGATTTCTTTTCATTTACTGTGTACCCTAGGCAAATTAATAATCTTTTTACAAATGCCAGATGTTTTAGTAAAATGTCCTTGTTCTCTGCTTGAATAAAGCAGTCATCCAAATAAGGATATATCTGAATTCCTCTTTGTCTGCAAAATGGAATTACTGGTGCCAGGCATTTTGTGAAGACCCTGGGTGCAGTAGGTAAGCCAAAGGGCAGTGCAGAGAATTGGTAGTGCATTGAGCCAGCTATGAATCGGAGATATTTTTTGCAAGATTGTCTGATTGGTACATGCAGGTATGGGTATGCCTCTTTTAGGTCCAAAGTTACAAGCCAAGCCTTCTTGCCCAGCATGGGCAGAATCTGCTGCAGAGTCAACATTTTGAATTTTGGAACGTCCAGAAAAGTATTTAGAATAGACAGGTCCAGTATTGGTCTTCAGGCTTTGCCCTTTCTGGGTACCAAGAAAAGTCTTGAGTAAAATCCTTGTCCCTGCTCTTGCTGTGGTACTTGCTGAATGGCCCTCATGTCCATGAGGGATGAAACTTGTTTTTGCGCCTCTGCCCATTGATTGTGTGGCAGGTCTGGCATACCTTTTGCCCTTGGCAGGGTGTGAAAGTGGAACCTGTAGCCCCGGGACACTATATTCAAGACCCATTTGTCCTGGGTGATCCTGTGCCAATTCTAAGAAAAAAGTGCTAGTTTTCCCCCCAAGGGGGCTGCCAAAGAATAGGTGCTTGGTGCTGGCAGAGGAAAGTCATTGGGACTGTTTCCTGTATGGCTGTGATTTGTCTTCTCCACTTTTGGAGGTAGAAGCACCCCACTGTTTAGGCCTGTATGAGTCCTGGGGCTGGGGTCTGCCTTTGGGGCATCTGTACCTGCCTCTTTGTGGTGTGTCTAACACTGGAAAGGACCAATTCTCTGTAGGCCAGTTCCTGCTAAATCTGGGTGGCAGTACGTGTAAGAAATCCTTTACTGTTTGCATAGATTTCGCTTTGTCCTCCATTTTCTTCAACACCCCCTCTGCTTTAACACCAAATAAAGTATCATGCTATAATGGAGCATCTAATAATTTTGCTTTAACATGATCAGGCAGATTCTGTTCCTTTAACCAAGCATGCCTCCTAATGACAGAACCCGTAACTGCGGCCCTGCAAGAGGCCTCCAGAGAATCAAAACCACATTGCAATGTATGCTTTCCCACTTGTTCAGTTGCATGCAATAAATACTGCATTTCCTTATTTTCTGCAATCAGAATTAGTCAACATTTTCTGTTTAAGTAGTGACATTAAGTGTTGCTGATATTTAAGCATATGAAATTAACAGTTTAACACCCTCACAGCCAAAGTAGCAGAAGTGTAAACCTTTTTCCCCCATCTGTCTAGTACCCTTGAATCCTTGTCAGAAGGAATAGGATTTTTTGCAGTGGAAGCCTTGACCCCTTTGGGACCCTGAGAAATGGTTTCTGGGTCAGCAGCAGGGTTTTTATAAAGAAATTTATGTGAATCCGGAACCCTATAGTATCTGTCTGGTTTAACAGGGCAGGGGGTAAAGAGTCAGGAGAAAGTCCGGACTCTAAAAATACATCACCCACAATGTCTAACACAGGGGGAATAGCAAGAGGCCTGTGCTGAGGTAGTAAAAGGAAATCTCTAAGCCTTTTCTTTGATTCTGAGTAGTCTTGGCTCTCCCAGTGGAAGTGCTCCCTCATGGTATGCAGGGTTTCCCCAAAAGAATAATCCTCAGGAGGAGAGGCTGAAGGGATAGATTCTTCAGCATCAGAATCCTCATAGGGAGGAAGAAAGTATTCCTGCTCAGAGGAGGAGTCAGAGGAAATGGAAACCTGATCTGAAGATTCATATTCTGTCTCTTGCCTAGGCCCTCTTATCAGGAGGGGGATGGGAACCACTGATCAAGGTAATTAGGTCTTCGGCCATTTTGAGCATTTGTTTTTTTAGGCATGGAAGTCTGTCCAGAAGAATGCTGTACTTGTTTCTTTGTCTTTAGAGCTGCTTTAGTCTTTGCCTTTGAAGCTGTGGTTGGCTTAACATATAACTGTGTAGGTCTGAAAACACCCTCAGAAGCCGATGCCTGCTCAGCGGCTCCGGGCCCATCTGAGGGGTTAGTTTCCGAGTGTCCAATACCTTGAGTATCCAGAGGCCTAGTTGGCTCCACGTGGGAGTCGGCAACGGCCTGTGGCTCTGAGGCAGCAGGCATCAGGGGCTGCGAAAGCACCTCACTGAGAACTGGCGAACCAGCGATTGGCTTAGCGGTAGCCTCGTCGTCGGTTTTGGACCTCGGATGCCTGTCCTTTTCTTTTTCCTTGCGCTTTTTGTAAACTTTGGTCGTCGGCTCTTCCGACGGCATTATATAATTGAATCTTCGGCCAAAGTAATGAAAGGCAAAAATCATACTGATGCTTAATAGTGCGTTGGTTAAATCTAGCGCAAAACCGACAGCTAGCAACGTTGTGATCAGGACCTAGGCAAGGAATACAGTAAGAATGAAAATCCTTATGAGGTATTTGCTTCCCACAAGAAATACAATTGTTAACTTTTTCTGACATCGGTCTGGAGCAAGAAAAAGTTTCTCCAATGGAGTGCTTAGCTTTAATGAAGACTTCGGATCTGAAATTCGTCTTTGAAAATCTCAGGAGTCAGCTGACCGGCACTTGCGAACTGCTTTTGCTTCGGGCACTGCGCGGCAAGAAAGACTGAAGAAAATGGGGTTGGCTGCATCTTTTATACCCTTGGCGCACTGATGTCAGGGAAGAGGCGACAGAAACCGGACCAAGACTTTGGAATTCAGGCCGACTGCGGGTAGCCTGCCAGCAGGATAACCCTAGTGTAATGACTGCAACAGTGAAACACGATGAATATCTCCACTGCCATTTCTCCTAAGCACCTCCATGCTTCCACTGGTATGTCATCTGGATCAACAGCCTTTCCATTCTTCATCCTCTTCATAGCTGTCCATACTTCCACCTTGCTAATCTGTTTCACTTCCTGATTCACTATCCCCACATCATCCAACCTTCTCTCTCTCTCATTCTCTTCATTCATCAGCCCCTCAAAGTACTCTTTCCATCTGCTCAACACACTCTCCTTGCTTGCGAGTACGTTTCCCCTCGCTATCCTTTATCACCCTTACCTGCTGCCCATCTTTCCCAGCTCAGTCCCTATGTCTAGCCAATTGGTACACGTCCTTTTCTCCCTCTTTAGTGTTCAACCTTTCATACAACTCTCCATATGCCTTATCCTTAGCCTTCGCCACCTCCCTCTTCGCCATGCTCCTCATCTCCTTATACTTCTGTCTACTTTCTTCATCTCTCTGACAATCCCACTTCTTCTTTGCCAGCCTCTTCCTCTGTATACTCTCCTGTACTTCCTCATTCCACCACCAGGTCTCCTTGTCCTCCTTCCCCTGTCCAGATGTCACACCAAGCACCTTTCTAGCTGTCTCCCTTACCATCTCCACTGTAGTTACCCAGCTATTCGGTAACTCTTCACTGCCCCCCAGTGCCTGTTTTAACTCTTCCCTGAACTCCAGCTCACAATCACCCTTTTTCAACTTCCACCATTTGATCCTTGGCACTACTTTCACACTTGTCCTCCTCTTCTTGATTACCAACATCATCCTACAGACCACCATTCTATGCTGCCTAACTACACTTTCCCCTGTCACCACTTTACAGTCTCCAATCTCCTTCAGACTGGCCCTGCTGCATAGGATATAATCCACCTGTGTGCATCTTCCTCTACTCTTGTATGTAACCCTGTGCTCCTCCCTCTTCTTAAAATGGGTATTCACCACAGCCATGTCTATCCTTTTCACAAAAAACATATTTATTAAATCATCACTTATGACATAAGCAATCATACATTTATATAAATGGAAACAAACCATGCCAACACAATCCTAGTTACAAGCATTTTACATCACAAACCATACTGACACACTCCCAGTTGCAAACATTATACATAACTTATAATTTACCATAACATTACAGTCAAACAATGCATAGCTGATTTAAGTCCTGCCTTCTTTTAAACTTCATTCCTCCCCTGAATGTATTGTTTCTACAATTCCCGTTTTCCTATGTAGTTTGCTCCTACCTTTTTCTAAACATCTCAGTTGCAGTTGTTTTACCTCCATTACTATATTCACTACTTCTAATATAGATGGTTTAGAGTTTGATTTCCATTTTCTACTAATTGCTTTTTTGTTGGCCACCGTAATTAGAGAGAGCAAGGCCTTATCACGTCTAGGCAATTCTGATTTTATATCACAGCTCAGAAAAATCATCTCCCTCATCTCACCAACCTGCCAACCTAGCATCTCTAACAGTGCATCCTGCAGGAATCCTTAACGTCTGCCAACTCACTGCACTCTCAGAAAATATGTTCCCAATTACCTCTTTCTTCCCCGTCACACCTCCAACATTTGCTATCTACCTGACGAAAAGTTCTCTGGAGTCTACTTGTGGTATAAAAATATTTATGTAAATATTTCCAAGCAAAAATCCTAAATATTCTAGATTTTGTTGCATATTTGGGAGACATACACATATAATCCCATTGTTTATTTGTGAATTTATTATTCAGTCTCTCTTCCCAATCATTTCTAACCTCCTCTAATTGATTCATGCAATATTGTATATGCTCTACTAATTATTCCCTTTTTAATGGCAGCTTCTATTCTAGATTCTATTAAAAACTCTACCAGTGCTGGTCTTTCATTTAGGAGCCCTATTTTTGTCTCTTTGCCTATACTCTGATATCAATCCTTGATAGGGAAGGCAATCTCTAACCTGCATCCAAATAAATTATTGGCATCTTCCCATTCTATCATCTTTCTCTCTTTAGTTATTTGCTCCCAATATCATTGTTCCTTTCACAGTTTTCTCCAATAAATTCCAGCCCCCTCTTGCCTATTGTCTAAATCCCTAATCACAGTCATCCCTATCATCAGAATCTCCTTTCTCCATTCCTGTATTGACTTAGTTCTTAGAATACTTTCTGAAACTTTATGGATACAATATGGAAAATTATAGATTTAATGACTTCATGAAGACCCTTCTTCAAAAACTTCCTACATAATTTTATGTAATGTACTGGCCATTGGAATTTATTTTTCAGTGCAAACATAGGTGTGCATAAATTTCAAAAGGACAGAAGCAGTGAGATTCCTTTGGGATTCTTCATTCCATTATAACCACTGTTACACATCTAGATTTTTTACTATGCAGAGTATTGTGTAAGCTTTTCACTGCTTTGACAAATCTTTAACAGAAATCTCCAAATAATGAATAAAATAACCTGCTCTGGTTAGGGGCACCCTTTCTGCAGAAAGCCTTCAGCAGCTACAGAATTTGCTTGTTGTTGTGTCTTTCGGCTTTTCCCGGTTAGGGTTCGCCACAGCGGAACTCTGGTCCACTAATGATTGGCAGTTGATTTTTACGTGCTGACTTGCCAGCCCTAATGCACAACCTTCAACAAAGGTATGCCCATTCACGCATGTCTCCACACAGAAGACGCTCTAGCTGAGTCAAACCGGTCAGCGTCTTCCTGTGAGGCGACAACGCTACCGCAGCACCACCACCGCAGATTCAGCTACAGAATTTGCTAGTACTTAAAATTAGTTCCAGTCCTTATAATATTGCTGGACTCATTATTTAAATAATTGATATGAAAATACATACTACTTATATCACATTATGCACTCTGTATACAATAGCCACCAGTTCATGCCTTGTTATGCAAATTTCATTTTATATTACCTTTGATCAATCATTAACATAAAAAGACACTATATATAAACAGTTTCTGTATCTTTACAGTCCCTTTTTATATTAAAGTTCTCTCTGTATATTGCTCAAGCAACTATGCACCTAGCTCTGCTTTTTTGCCAACCCAAAGTTTATACATTGTCT
This sequence comes from Protopterus annectens, assembly GCF_019279795.1. NCBI lineage: Eukaryota > Metazoa > Chordata > Ceratodontiformes > Protopteridae > Protopterus > Protopterus annectens. Next base: position 1,150,983,792 of record NC_056739.1, read on the forward strand.
CCCATGTTTTTTCTTCCATTCTCATCAAATTTACAGCCAGTATCCTGAAAACACTTTTGCACATAAGCCAATGAGTCACTAATTTATACTGCAAAGAACACATGGAGACAAAAGAGAGACTGATACAGCCATTTATTCATGTTGCATATGTTATACTGGAATTCCTACAGAAATGAGCTAACAGACATATGTACTCTGAAAATCTTTATTAGTACATTAGGAAACAAAGAAAGGGTCATATACACGTAACACCTGTCAAAATAGTAAACAGTAAGAAGGCAAGGTGACATTGGTTCAGTAAACCTAAAACAGACCAGAAAAGCATGTAAAACAAGATACATTTTTATGCAGGGTTTATTATAAACTTGGGCATAGGATCTGACTTCTGAATTACTCATACATGCAAAGATGAACAACGCAGTGGGACCAAATGGGCATCAGCCCTGAATTCTGTAAGAATTGCATGTGCACACATTAATATTATTGGTCATTATCATTAACTCTTTAAAGGGCACAGGTCTGAACTAGACAATGAAAAATAAAACATTCTCCTCACAAAACAAAAGTAAAAGACAAAAAAAAACTACAGACCCCTATTTTGACCTCAGTGGTCAAAATACTGATGGAGAGATTTCAGGAAGAAAGTATCACTGACTAGTTACTGACCAGTGGAACCCAAGACCCAAAACATCTGAATTCACAAGACTAGACAAATATAATACATATGTTGGGCTACGTCACCGACGTAATCTACAAAGGTGGGACTTTAGATGAACTTACCTAGATTTCAGAAATGCATTTGACTAAGTTACACCAAAAGGATCAATAAAGCGGTTTGTTAAAATTATAGTGAGTTGAAATCTGGTTGAACAAATGAAAAATGACAGTAACAATAAACATAATCCACACTGAAGAAAGGGGTATTGCAGGTGGAATGTTGAAAGTTTAGTTCTGAACTTCTCATTTCAATGTCAACAGGGAAATGAATTAGTGAACAGTGAAAGCTGTATCTCTTTAATATGACACAAGGTCTGCAAAATGTGGTGATACAAACAGGATAAGAAGGGAAAGTACAAAATTAGATAGAGGCAAGTCAGCTTAGACTCATTTCAAAGAACAAATGCATATGGGTAAAAAAGAAAGACTCCGTAATGGGAGATGAGATGGTGGCAACATAAATGGAAAGGGTTTTCATAATAACTGCATCAAGTGAATTAGCAGTGTGTATTAAGATGACAGAAGTGAATAATTTTGTCATTTTGGAATGTGTATGAGAAAACAACATCAGCAGAAAACAAAAAGCTATATTTCTTATGCACTGACATCTGATGAGACTGATCCTGCAGTATACAGTAAAATCCCCGTTATCCAGGACTCAAGCAACAAGCACTCTCAAGCAACAGGAATTTGATTGGCTTGTATGCTGGCATACAAGCCAATCAAAAATCGCAAAGCAGAGCCACTTCTACTTAATGTAGAACAGTTTAGCACTGAGTAGAAGTGGCACTGCTTTGCAATTTTTGATTGGCTTGTATGCCGGTATATGAGCCTATCAAAAATCCTAAAGGGAAGCCTCTTCTGCTCAATGCGCCTATCAAAAATCCTAAAGGGAAGCCTCTTCTGCTCAATGCGGAAGAGCCCGCTGCTCCACATTGAAAATAAGAGGCTCCACTTTGCCATTTTTGATTGGCTTGTATGTCAGCATACGAGCCAATCAAAAATCCCAAAGGGATGCCTCTTCTGTTCAATGCGGAACAGCCCGCTGTTCCACATTGAACAGAAGAGGCTCCGCTTTGCCATTTTTTTGATTGCCTTGTATGCAGGCATACAAGCCAATCAAAAATCCTAAAGGGAAGCCTCTTCTGCTCAGTGTGAAACAGCCCGCTGTTTCGCATTGAAAAGAAGAGGCTCTGCTTTGCCATTTTTGATTGGCTTGTATGCTGGCATACCAGCCAATCAAAAATCCCAAAGGGAAGCCACTTCTGTTCAATGTAGAACAGCCCAGTTTTCTACATCACATTGAACAGAAGAGGCTTCGCTTTGCCATTTTTGATTGCCTCGTATGCCAGCATACGAGCCAATCAAAAATGGCAAAGTGGAGCCTCTTCTGTTCAATGCACAACAGCAGGCTATTCCGCATTAAACAGAAGAGGCTCTGCTTTGCGATTTTTGATTGGCTCATATGCTGGTATATGAGCCAATCAAAAATCGCAAAGCATATCTCAAGCAACTGGAACGTACTCTTAACTGGAATCTATCAATCCCCACTGGTGACAGGTAAGTGAGACTTTACTGCAGCATACAGCTTTGGAGACCCCATCTCCCCAAAAACATTGATAAAGTACAGGGTGTGCAAAGTAGGACAACAAAATGGTGCACAATCTATATGGCATATGAAGCAATGCTAAAGCAAGATATCACTGATACTTTGGGAAGAAGGGGAAGGAAAGACATAAGAAAATAGTTAAGTACCTGAAAGGAATTTAGCCAAGTCCAAGGCAGCAGACTCTTTCAGAAAACTCAAAGAACTATAAGAGCTAAAAAGAACTGTAACAAAAAGAGAAGTTATACTTCAGAGGTGACAGCAGAATATATTTTCTCATATAAATAGGTGATGAATGCAAAACTCTTCTGGTATTCATAAATGGGTGGGACCACAAAGCATCTGCAATAGGCCCTGTTAAATAAATAAATAAACTAAGATACTTACTAACAAGAATCTGTGGTTTATCCATGAACAAGCAGACTGGGTAGGACAACCTATCCTTAGCTACTAACAGATGTTTTCTGTGATGACTCAAGGGGTTTACTTGTTTGTGATAAAAGATACTATGACAAGAAAAAATGCAGATGATTAGGAAGGGGAGAGAAGCATCAAGAAGGTAGGCACAGGTAGAGACAATTCCAGGACTGGCCCTGGACAATTTGATGCAAATTCTGATGAAGACAGTAAGGGGAGACAAACATTTGTTCATGTGGGGACAAATTACCAAGCAAATGAATGTGTGGTGTTGAAGCAATAGTCACAAGTATCAGGAGATCTACAGAAAACTGTGAAGCTCTGCAACCTTTTCTGAAGACTAGTCTTCCATTGTCTAACTACTTGTCCTGGTAAGGGCTGCCATGTCAGAAAGCTGATCTGGGCAGATGAGACTTCCCTCTGTCTAGCAAATAGTCCAGCTCCTCTTGCAGCTACCTTAGGCATATCCTAGTAATATGAGACGAATAATCTCTGCAGAGTGCTCTGGATGTCCCCGGTGGCTTCCTACCAGTAGATTTTACCTCATATACTTCCCACAGAAGGCACCAGGGGCATCCTACTATGTATCCAAACCACCTCAACAAGCATTACCTCTACTCTAAGATACCCCCAGATGTTTGATCTCCTCGTTCTAATGGACAGTGATCCCTGCAGCCCTGAGAGGGAACCTTATCTCTGGCACTTTTATCTGAAATGTTATCATTTTAGTCACTGTCCAAACATCTTTATCATAACTGAGGATGGGGACAAAGCTTGCTCAAGCCCTTACAATGTTTCCCTTTGACTTTACTGTCACTTCACCTTCACAAAAATGTCTGTATTACTGCCAGCACTGCACACTTCCACTGGTGAGTCTCCCAATTACCACTCATAAAACCCCAGTAAACTTAAGCTCCTGTGTTTTAAGTAGCTTGTCCCTTCTTACCTTCCTGAAAGTGATCCACATTTTTCTGGCAGTAACCATGACCTCTGATATGGAGGTAAAGATTCTCATCCTAGCCACTTCACACTCAGCTGCAAACTGCACCATCATATGCCAGAGAACACTTACTTAAGGTAAAGATGACAACACTATCTACAAAGATACAACTCTCACAGCCATAAACTGGATCCTTTCTAAACCTTGACTGCAACTTGATATCTTGTACATGAAAATTATAAACAGGAGAGCACACAAGAAAATCTTTTGATGAATACCTACACTCACTCTAAATGTATTCATCTTCAGACAGACAACATGAACAAAACACACTCTGCAAACACTGGGAACAAAAGGCATAGAAAAGTTGCCCTGGGACTTCATCCTGCTGTAGCAACTGCTATTAGGCTACAAGACATTCTTTGGTGCACAGTAGTATGTCTTCCTCAGGTCCACAAAAACATGCCAACAATACTGGAAAACTCCCACATCTACTTCAATAGCTATACAAGGACAAAGAGTTCATCCTGTGTAACACAACCATGACAAAATCTGTAGTACTTCTCCAAACAAAGAACTCAGTATCACACAAAGTCTCCTAGTCAGCACCATAACATAAGCTTTACTAGAGTAGCTGTCAAATATGATTCCTTTATAGTTGGAACACTCTGTCCTGTCACTCCTACTGAAGATTTGGGGCATTGTCACTTCAGCTTGCCCATCAAGCAGCACTGTCCCCATCTTACACACAACATTGAAAAGTAATTTTTCCAAGACATCCAAAGAATAACCAGAAACGTCGGCAGTTCTGGACAAACCTAATTCAGTCCTTCAGCCTTGACATTCTGGAGCTGTTTAATCTCACCCAATACTTCTGGAATTTTCTCCTCAAAGCACAATATATCTTCTTGCATTAAGAGTTCCTCAACTCACGTCTTCCTTCTACCAGCTATGTTGCTAATTAAGGTCATTGTTTTCCACTCTTGCTGAGAATAGCCTAAGCAACATCTCACCTCTACCATTTTGCTAGGTGGTCTGAAAATACCTTTCTAATGCATCCCAAACATATTCTTCATGGCTTCACCAAACTCTTCCCACGCTCAGACATTCACTTCAGCAACTGCTGCAGATATTGCCATCCTGGTCTTTTGACATCCGTTGGTCATATCTGAAGCCCCTTCCCTATTAACAGTGTATACACATAAGTCAAGTTAAATAGCAAAACCTTTCTTACTACTGGTATCCACCAGCAAATATTAGGCTGCCATCATGACAAACGCAGACCAATTTTTTTGCCACAGCTCCTTGTTGCCACCTCAATTATTAAGAACTTGAACATTACAAATTCAGACTCCATATCACTGACCACCCCGGTATACCAAAGAAGCTTTTCTGATGTGAAAGTTGACCTTCTCCTAAAAAGAAGCAAATGGTAGGCAACCTCACTGCATGTCTGTGTTTCTATGATGGTGATATGAGCCTTAAATAGAGTAGTCAGGCTGCCACCACAACTATGGGATTCAGTTCTCAAATAAGTAACAACCACTTATCAACTTAGCACCTTTCTTGACCCAAATGTCCAAAACATATGGCTTCAGGTTTTAATATGACCATAACATCAGTCGTCTTCCTTTGAAGCATGGTGGTGTGATACAAAACACAGTTATAAGGAACTGTGCCTCTAAACACAATATTCATTATGGACAATCTATGACTATCACTGAGTCAAATAACAATTCACTATTTGAGTTTATCTCAGGCAAGCTATTTCTCCCAGTCATGTCTCCCTAGGTAACTACTTGTTTCCCCACATGCGCATTGAATTCCCCCAGTGCTACTACAAAGTCAGTAGGTGGCACCTGGTGTGACAGCCCCTCTTTACCCCGGACCAGTAATGAAGGAGCCCCAATCCTCAACACTGACACTGGTGAGAGGTGTTCACTAAAAACAGGAATAGATTCACACAGTATTTCAAATGCAGCTCTCTGCATCAAACACAGTTTCCCCCAAGAGCACATAGGGAATATGCTCCACTGGGACTGGATTCTCTGTCTCTCCAGATCCCAAACAAGACTCACCTTGGAGCACTGTGTCCCAGTTCCAAGTATCAAACACACACACTTGAATATCTGAGTTTTCACACACACACACACACACACCTGGGAAAGGCTAACCTAGATTCACTAGCTGTGTCCCCTCTCTCCAGACTGCAAGGTAGATGTCTGCCAACAGCCAGATACTCTAAGGCTCTTACAAAGGGTAACCAGTTATACTGTGTCAAATTAATACTGATATAAATGGTAGAGTGTGACCGAAACAGCAAGGCATTTTGGAATGGCCACAGTGTCACTAAAATAAGTACAAGTACGCTCAAGATGGTAGAGTATTCTCTAAAAGACCAGTCACAATGAAAAGGTGTAAAAATATTTAATAATCGATAATAAAATAGATAATAGGAGAACATTTAATATTTAGTCAAAATAAATAAGAGTTTTCAGTCACAGAAAATATAAAAATAACACAGTTGGATAGAATCTTATAGATGCAGGAAAATAAATAATACTAAACTAATCTCACTATACTTTTCTAACTGAACTAATGAGAAACTGCCCCTTGTTAACTCACTTAGTATTGCTGAGATACTCACTTCCACAAGCAAAATGACACACTACAGAACTGTACAATTACCAACTGAACAACTGAACTGTGATAACTGACAGATCTTTTATATCACGTTCCAAAGAAAAATAAAAGCAAACAACAAACTGCTGCTGCCAGAGTTCCATCCTTCATCTGGCTATAGAATAACATCACATCTTGTCACCTGACTCTGGTTAAGATTCTGTTGCTGCATTTTCTCACATGAGCAGCTTTTCAAATACACTTTTAATACAAGCATCTGTACAAATCAATGTGACAGTTAAACGACAGAATATTATTTACAAAACTTCAGCCACCCATGCTGGCATATGCTACACATGCACTGTCTTACTTCTCCTGGTATAGCTGGCAATACCTAACAACATCACACCCTGTACCTCAAAAGTCATCACTCCCACATACACCAATAAAGCTGCATTCTGTGACCAGCTGTTAGGTTCATGTGCACATACTAATGATGAGAGTCTCCCTTTCTGCAAATCATAGTTACATTGTGGTAACCCCCTCACTTTGTTAAGACAAATTTCAGTTATACAACACCCAGCTGAAGAGGGGAGGTTTAGTATCTGCACAATGCTCAAGGCCTCATCCCAGGGGCAACTCCTAAGAAGGAGACAGCCCCTCTGACTGAGAAGTCTGTTTAGGGAAGGCTAACTAAGGGGATATTGCTGAGTGGTTGACAAGCTGATGTGACAGTTAGGACTCAGGGTGCTAGCACTATTAAGACATGAAATAATCAGGAATTGTGTGCAAGGGATAGTCTATACTTGTATGTTTAAAGTGACAGGTGCTGGAAGCAGAACTGGGAAAGCATATTAAAAACTGTCTAAATTAAAATACGGGATGGAGGGAGGGAATGGAAAAGTCAACAGCATGGAATGAAGAAGAACAGAACAATTAATTCAGCTCTATTAAGAAATATTGGGCTTCAAAGGGGAAGAATGGGGAACTGTGAGTGATAATGTACAATATAAACAGATTAGATAATAGATTGTTCAGTTGATTATGGTGCTCATGGATGGAGGGATTAACATAGTAGTCATAATGTAAACAAGGGTAATGCGAAACAAGGCCTGGGATGAATTTTTATATGGATTCAAGATGATTAAAAAGAATGGGGAAAGAAGAACAAAAAAGTCATTGTAAATGTTCTAGAGGTGAAGTCCACAGTAGAAGAAACCAAAATGAGAAGAAAGGAATGTTGGTAATCTAATTCTTGATCATGGAATTGGAAATGATGACTATGGTGGCTGGTTATATACATAAACCACCAGATGTAGAAACGACTGTTGATAAACTCAAAAAAAAATTTTAAAATGTAGAAAAAGACAGAATAAAAACAGGCAGATGTAGGGTGAACTCATGCTTCTCAAACAGATATAGTAACTGAAAATTTGCACAAATGCCTGCTTGTGAAACTTCTGAACAGAATAATTTTCTGACATGGGCTTCAGCTAAACAAGTCTCACATAAGGGACTGTGATCCCTTCATCCATGCTGCTTATTATAATTAGCTCCAGTTTTGCTGAACCTCAGAGAAGGGAGAATCACCTCCCCCCAATGCTATGGATAAATGCTCAGCGAGGTGCTGATTTCAGAATTTGACTTTAATACATTCAGTCTCACATTTTATTCTTTTCCCAAGGTGAGTCTGGACAAGAAATCGAAATATACTTCCCTGTCCACAAAAAGAATGCCGATATACGGGTAAAGGAGTCAATGCACAACAGAGATACCTAAAGCACAGATATGTAGGACAACCAGGACTGAAGTGCGGGATCACAAAACAGTAAAGTTCAACCTGCAAGAAAGCTTCATCAGAAGAAATATTGGGATCTGGGAAGAACAAACATCACTTGCAAAACTGGGATGCAATAAGGAAAGAGGGAGTAAGGGAATGAGCACTTGGGTAAACTAAAGAAAGGGAATAATGTGAGACATTGAGTATAACTAAAAAGAGAATTACTAAGAGAAACTGAAAAACAAATGAGGTAGAGAGGAGCTTCAAAGAGAAACGTTACTAGAAAAAAAGAGTTATGTACCTACCATAACGTTCCATGTGAGTTGTCCATCTCTCCTTCATTCTTTATTGATGGGTTCGGAACACTCAGCCATTTACTAAAGCTCGAGGTCTTCAGCTAGCTCATGGCTCCCTCCCTATCCCATGATGCAGTAGGGCATTCCCCTGATCTTGTTTGCTGATACAAAAAGAAATACTAGCATGTAATCGCATACACCTATATAGAGAAAGAAACATGACTTATTGTAAGCTGATTAGCTAAGAGAAAGGGTCAAAAACCATGAATTGCCAAATTGTGACCTCTCGATCCTCCAGGAGCCAAGGAAGGGGGTTAGGGGTGGGACATAAGAATGAAGGAGAGATGGGCAACTCACATGGAATGTTATGGTAGGTACATAACTTCTTTATGTGAAGTTGTCCTATCTCTCCTTCATTCTTTACTGATGGGACAGCGTCCCTAGCACCATCTTTCTTAGGTGGTTCAAGGGAGTATATTCTTCAGCACAGTGGCCCCAAAGGAGGTTCTGTCCCTAGAGGCCAACTCTACTTTGTAATGAGTGATAAAGGTATGAGGTCTCGCCTAGGTAGCTACTGCACAGATGGTATCTATTGGTAGTTTAGCACTAAATGCTGAAGAGGTGGAAACAGCTCTGGTAGAGTGAGCTTTTACCTTGTCTGGTAGCTGTTTATTCACTGTTATACGTAAAGGAAACGCAGTCTGATAGCCACTTTGATAGAGTAGTTTTTGCTACAAGCAAGCCTTTTTTAAAATCTGAAAATGATATAAACAGTTAGCAGTTTTCCTAATTCTTTTGTTCTGTGTAGACAGAAACTCAACTGTCTGTGTACATCAAGTTGGTGAACCATATATTCTGTCTTATTGCCATACTTGGGAAAGAAAACTGGCAAATCTATAAACTGGTTCAAATTAGAATCTGAACATACTTTTGGTAGAAAAGTTAGGTTTGTTCTGAGTGACACCCTGTCATTGTGGAACAACAAATATGTTGGTTTTGTAGATAAGGCTTGTACCTCCGAAACTCTCCTAGCCGATGTAACTGCGACCAGGAAAATGGTCTTCCATGTTAAGAACTTTATATCACATGAAGCTAATGGCTCAAAGGGAGGAAGGATTAATCTTGAAAGTACCAGATTCAGGTCCCATGGCGGAAGTGGGGGCCTGACAGGCAGTCTTAAAAGATTAGTGCCTCTGAGAAAGGCCTTAGGTAGCTTATGGGGCATAATATTTGGCCCTTCATTCCCAAAATGAAAATTTGAGATTGCTGCTAGCTGTACCCAAATAGTAGATGTAGCTGCCCCATCATTAAACAGTTTTGTTAAGAACTCTAGGATGGCAGATGTAGGTGCTGAGTAAGGATAAATATGATTCTGTAGAGCCCAGAATGAAAATCTCTTCCATTTGCTGAGGTATAATCTTCTGGCAGATGTCTTGTGAGAAGAATTCAGGATGTGTTGTGCTGCAGACGAAAGGTTTTGTAGCCTGGCTATGTTTGGAATTGGAGCAGCCAAGCTGTCAGTTTGAGGGTGTGAAGGGATGGATGAAGAATTCCTAATGAATGTATCAAGAGATCGGGAACTGGGTCCAGAATTCAAGGCTCTTCCTGAAGATAAGGTCATAGGAAGGGGAACCAAATCTGTCAAGGCCAGTAAGGGGGTATCAGAATTAAGGTCCTTCCAAAGGCACTGGCTTTCTGAAGAACTGTTGGTATCGATGGAAAAGGACAGAAGGTGTAGAGGAGACCCAGAGGCCAATTGTGTACAAGCACATCCCTTGGGGATTCCACCAGAGGGGGAATTAGCGCAAAGTAGTTGCTGCATTTTGTGTTCATGGACGTGGCAAAGAGATCTCAGCAAGGCTGGCCCCATTTTTGAAAAATCATTTCCGCTACTTCTTGTTTGAGGGACCACTCATGAGGCAGTAGAAATCCTCTGCTGAGTTTGTCTGCTATCACGTTGGATCTCCCCAGGATGTGCGTTGCTATCAGAAAGCATTGGGAGGACGTCGCCCACTGCCATATTCTCAGGGCCTCTCGCCAAAGGGTGTAGAATTTGCTTCCTCCTTGTTTGTTTATATACCAAACCACTGACATATTGTCTGTTTGCACTGCAATAGTTCTCAGTGGAAGAGAGTGTTGAAATGCCTGCAATGCCAGAAGCACCACTCTCATCTCAAGGACACTGATATCCAAATGGGTCTCGTAATCCTGCCACATGCCTTGGGCTGTCATTTCCTGATAACCCCCCCCACTCTATTTGGGAGGCATCCGTGGTCAGTTTGGCTAGGGGGGATGGAAGAATAAAAGGATGACCTAAGGTCACTTGATCTGACTGTAGCCACCAACATAGGTCTCTCTTACAAGATTCTGTTAGTATCTGGTGCGACATCGAAAGTTGCTGCATGGACCATTGGGTGAATAGGAGCCACTGTAAGATTCTCATATGTATTCGGGCTGGGGGATCATAGTGATTGCTGCCTCCATAGCACCTAATACCTTGAGAATTGTCTTCACCTGGACTTTTGTTTCTGAGAGGAGGTCATTGAAACCGTGTCCAACTCTGCACCTATAAAGACAATATGTTGAGATGGCAATAAGGTAGATTTTTCGTAGTTTATTGAAATTCCCAACTGAGTATAGGCATTCAAAGTGGTGTCTCTTGCTTGTGAAAGTAGATGCTTGGTAGTGGCGGTTAGGAGCCAGTCATCTAGATATGGAAACACCTGGAATCCTGAACGCCTCAGGTGAGCCGTAACCACTGCCATGCATTTGGTGAACACTCCCAGCTGAAAGCACAGGTAACTCCTGGATGGCCTGTTCAGTTTTATGTGGTAGTACGAATCCTAGGAGTCTATGGAGCACATCCGATTGTCTTTTCCCAAAAAAGGGAGTATCGACTGCAGTGTGACCATCTGGAATTTTGTCTTTTTTACAGATTTGTTTAACCTGCAGAGATCCAGTATGGGTCTCCACTCCCCTGTCTTCTTTGGTACTAAAAAGAATATTGAGTAAGTTCCGGAGCCTATCTGGTCTGCAGGGACTGGTTAGATTATTCTTTTTTCTAGCAACTTTTGAATTTCTATAGTTGCTTGGTTCCTGTGACTGAATGGAATGTCCGGAATCCTTTTCATTAGTGGGGCTGGAAAGGAAAAGGGTATAAAGTAAACTCTGGATATGATCCTTTGTACCCACTTGTCTTTTGTTATTTTAGCCAGGCATCTGGGTACAAAGATAAGCAACCCCCAACTGCCTCCAGAGGGGGACAGATGGGCCTCCTTTCAGGAACTCTGAAAGGGCTTATTAAAGAAAGATTCTTGATCTCCCTGATTTTGTGGACCCCCCCGCTGAGTGGTTGGTGTCTTCCATTATTCCCTTTTCCTCTGCCCCTAGAGGAGGGTTCACTATGTGTGTCTTGAAAGGCTCTCTGGGATTTTCAAAACCAAATTTTTCCTCCCCTTTGGTCCCTGGGATAAGGTCTAGAAGGAGTGGAAAAATGGAGTCCCACGGCAGAGAGAGTCTTTCCTTCCTGTTCACACCTGGTCAGTGTTTCTTTGACTTTAGGCCCGAAAAGTGACGAACCATCAAAGGGGGTGTTAATGAAGGATGACTTGAAGGCTTCCGCAAATGAACACAAGTGCATCCAGGAATGTCTCCTAAGGGCAATTCCTGAACCCGCTGACCTACTCGCTCCATCGGCTGCATAGGAAATAAGTCTCATGGAACAGAACTGAGGGTGGAGAGCTGGGAAGATACTTTATCTGACACTCCCACAGCTACAGTACCCTGTAGAGTATCTCCAAGCTCTTTTAGGAGATCTCCCTGTAACCTGGTAAAGTGAGTAAGGAAATTCATGGACCGTAATATAAAGTTTGCTGAACAGAACATGCGCTTACTGTATCTGTTCATCTTACGTGACTCTTTGTTCGGGGGATGGACAGATGTGGATGTTTCAGATAACTCCTTCTTAGTAGCTGCCACCACCACTGTAGCATCAATGGGAACACCTTTGGTTAAGAATTTTATGTCTTCTGGGGATGTTATAAATTTGTTTGGCCTCCTGGGGACAGGTTCCATTGTGTCTGGAGACTCCCACGTCTTTCGAGAAACTAGCTCCATTAACTCATCAAAAGGTTGAGACAGCCAAGTGGCAGAAGGCTGAGACCCAAAAGCCTTCAGGTAAATAGACTCCGCGTCAGAATGGGTAATGGACTTCCAGACACCTCTCTGTTTAAGGACTTCTAAGATGTCTGCAAAGGAGACATCTTCAGAGGGCGACGGTGGAGACTCTTCCGATTCATTGAGGTCTGCGTCTGATGTGACTGACTCCTCCAGGGAGTCCAAATGTCTCCTCTTACATAGTCTCTTTCAGGGTGCCTCTAAGGATGGGGCTTCCGGAGAGTTTACGAGGAGAGTGATTCGCCCTCTGGAGCTTCCTGAGGCTTCGGGTCTCTGCACTGTGGGATGGGTTGTGCCGAAACAAATACTGGTGCCTTAGGGGGAAGAATAGTCAGATCCGACAGAGAGGATGCCTGTGGGGACAAAGCTCTCCTCATAGCTGCAAAAGCCCCCCCTCCCATGACCTGAGGAAACCTCTGATTCCAAAGAGCCAGCAAATACCCCCAGAACCACAGGAGAAGGTTCTGAGACCAAGGTAGGAGCTGAGCTCACTTGAGCCGAGGGCCCAAGAGGAAAGGTCGAAACCAATAAAAATTCAGTCTGACTGTGCCGGACCTGACTGGAGAATATCAGCTCCTAGACTCCTCAGATGGCACCAGGTATTCAGAGCAGTCAGAGCTGAAGATGACAATGTAGGTCTTGGCTCCGACAGGTCTTCCTCTATGGGTTCCACACATTCTGGCTCTGAGACCACAATTTGGGTCAGAGCAGTAAATAGTCAAAGGGATTGGTCTGGTTGGTTTCGAAGCTGATTGGCTCAGTTCTGACAAAATTTTTGCAGCGCAGGCATCCTCAATAGTTTCTGCACCAGACAGTCCATATCAATTTGATAGACTCCTGGAAGAATGAGAGGATGGAACTGGAGATGCCACAGACTGGAGAATTGGTGACCTAAGCAGAGGAGAAACTGGCTCCAAGACTGATGAGCGGCTCCTGACTTGTAACACCATCAGTCCCAATACAGATGGAGCTGAGGTGGAAGGTCTGACAAGTTCAGCAGGCTCTGATACCTTTGAGACTTTTTTAGACAGTTCTGGGCCATCAGAAGATGCAGGTGATGGTCTTTTCAAGCCTTTACCTGATTTCTGAGAAGGAGACATTGCTTCTTTTGAAGAGCTTTGACCCTGTTCCAGAGCTTCAGAAAAGGAAGACTTAAGAAGGCCCTTAAGAATTAACTTATTCTTTCATTCATGAAGGACTCTCGAACTGAATGAATGACATATTGAGCAAGATTCTTGTAACTGCAGGGCACCCAAATAATAGACACACTCAGCATGACTGTTGGTAATGGACATCTTCTGTGAGCACTTGGGCACCTTTTAAACCCTGAAACACTGAATTATTTAGGCTGCTTTGATGTTTTTCTTTTAATTTAGCCAAGTTTAAAAACCAAAACACACACACACACACACACACACACACACACACACACACACACACAAAGAAACTAGCCATCTAATTTAAACAGGCTCAATAGCTCTTTCAAGAAAAAGCAAAGAGCTAAAAGAGGTATAAATCCACAGTAACCAAAAGCAGATTTACTGAAAGAAAGCAATCACTTACAAAATTACTACACTAATGATTTTAAAGGAAGACGCTCTAACTAAAACGGGCTCACCACACACACACACACACACACACACACACACACACACACACACACACACACACACACATAAGCTTAAACCACAGGCTAATAATGTAGAACTTAACTGTCTAAAGAAAGTAGTCTTTTTTAGTTTTAGCCTATTTTAACACTAAACTACAAAAAACAGTATATTAGTAAAGCACATTCTAGTCAATAAAGGGATAGGGGACTTGAGGCCTAACACTCTTGGCCAAAAGGTAACAACCAACACTATTTTAAGATGCTTAGAGGAAGGGAAATACCATAACTATTAAAAGTATACAAAATATGTAAACAACAAACAACAATTAAACTAAGGTTGAAGAAAAAAATAGTTTCACTTAGCCAGAGCTAGAATCAGATGCTCGAACCATTTCAGCAGCAAACGAGATCTGGGGAATGCCCTGCAACATCATGGGATAGGTAGAGAGCCACGAGCTATATGAAGACCTCGAGCTTTAGTAAATGGCCGAGTCGGAACCAAGGATCAGTTCCAAATCCATCAGTAAAGAATGAAGGAGAGATAGGACAACTTCACATCATACAAAGTAGTCAAGCCATGAAACCAAGGCAAACCAAAAATGAAACTAGACAGCCTCCTGGCTATAATATCATCCGTAATGACCATATAATGAGGAAAGGTGGTGGTATTGCTTTAATATTTCCCAATTCCTACCACATTACCCTTTACAGCAAACCAACTCCAAGCTTCAGTTCAGCAGAGCTTCTTGTTGCTATCCTCAAAACAAACAATTGTAAACAAATATATATTACTGTACTTTATATCCCTCCTGGTGACAAAACAGCTATACTGGAAGATATCCTATTGGATATCCATACCATCTGCACAAGAAAAAATATTACTAGGTGATGTGAATGTCAACTGTCACCTACATCTACAAGGAACTTACATGGTTTCACACAACTAATTAATAGCCCCACACATTACAGCAATACATCAAATTCTCTATTAGACTGGGTTCTAGTATCAGGCCCTAGCAAATACTCCACCACAGGTACAATGTCATACTCTCTCAGTGATCTGCCAGCCTATATGACCAGACATCTCATACATCCAGTTAAACAGCATATTAATAAAACAACACTCAACCTTTCCAAGTTTAACCCAGAAATGTTCATTACTACGCTGTCATCTATTAAAGGGAATGCCTTAAATTCCTCTCCTTAGATGATGCCGTAATTGATTTCAATACAACTTTTCTAACTATCCCAAATAGCTTTGTATCTCCTAGAATTATTAGACTGAAAACAATTAATGCAATTTGGCTATCCATAAAGAGTAGAATGCTAATGGAAGATACAGAAAGAGCATGGAAAGAGTGGCAGAAATATCAAACACCTCAGTATCTTGGAAAAGTTCAGAATGCTTTACAATCATACTAAAAATCAAATAAATGAAGGCAAAAAACTATACTATAACAACGTTCAAAATGATACTAAGCACAACACCTAAAAATTCTGGACATCCATTAAAGAAATCTTACATCCCAGCCAATAATTCAACCCAAACACCTCTCCCAATAACTCACCACATGAAATGGCAATACAGTTCAACTCTTATTTTATAGACAGTATAGCATCTCTATCCAAGGATTCCTCAACATTTAATCCTAACCCTGCCCAACAGCCACATATCACCACATCCACTTTCACCTTCAAACCTGTAACCATTTCCTACATAAAACTACTCTTGAACAAACTTAAACCATGATCTTCTTCAGCTGATGACCTTCCAAGCGAGTACCTAAAAATAGCAGCCAATAACAGTGCCTAGCCTGTCTCAATCCTTATAAATAGGTCAGTCCAGGAATTCCACATTCCTTCTCTCTGAAAAAAAGTCACACATTATGCCTCTGCACAAAAGAGTAAATTCAACAGACATTAATAACTTTAGCCCTATAGCAGTCTTATCTACTCTTACCAAAATACTTCAAAAATGTATTCAAAGAAACTGTAGACTATCTCCTGCAGGAAGAACTCCTGTCCCCTACATAACATGGCTTAATACTACTAGCATTGCCCTTCTAAGCTACATAGATACTGTCAATAAAGCTAGAGATAATGGCAAACTAGTCTCTTCCTCATTCCTAGACTTGTCTAAAGCCTTCAACACAATTTGTCACAGCAAACTTTCACTTCAAATGTCCTCAGTAGATCTCTCTCTGCACACACTTCTGCACTTCAAATGTTATCTGTCCAATAGATGTCAGTCAATAAAATGGTACTCCATGCTGTGTCCTTACCTCCAGTCACCACCGGTGTACCACAAGGCTCTATCCTTGGTCCCCTCCTCTTTAAAATTTTCACCAACACCCTCTATACTTCCACACAATGGCCACCCTAATGCAATATGTAGATGATTCCACTCTTATTTGCACATCTGACAATATGGTACACCATCAAAAAATTACCCAGGAAGCTTTAGCAGCCAGTGAAATATGGCTTTGTAACTCACAACTCGTTCAACCCAAAAAAGAACAAACGATTACTTTTTACCCCATATTTAAAGTCCTCTGTCAATAATACAACCACTGAAGTCACTTCTCATAGCAAACTATTAGGGGAGACAGAGAATGATAATCTTAAATTTGACCTACATGTATGAAACTGCATAAGAAAAAACTCATAAAAAATAGGGATGCTTTACAGAGCCAAAAACTTTCTCACTGATACAACTAAAACAACACTTGGCACTACTTATTCCCTCCCCTCTCTTCTTTATGGCACCCCCACCCATACTAACCTCCATGCTTCACTAAAATTAAAACTTGAACAATGCTATAACAAAGTTGCTAAATTTGCAGCAAATACCCCTTTCAGAACCCACCACTGCATAGTACTGAAAACCCTAAACTGGTTAGCACTGCCACATCAACTAACATATATACAGCTTCTTACCACCTATAAAATTATCCAGTGTCCATATGCCTGTTCAGCACTAAAAAATTCTACATAAATATGTTACCAGTTGGTCATTGCGATCCACTGACCAAAAACTCCTGTTTGTCTACAAACCTAGCAAATCTGCCAGGCATTGTCTGTACTTGTAAAAGGTTACTAAGGCCTGGAAGTACTTACCTGTATACATTAGGTCTATACCCTCCCTCCCACTTTTCAAAACCACTCAGAAAGGATTCCTATTAGATGACATAAGATGCATTCTATCGAATGCGTCTTGGTCGAACTTAAAACAATGAAAAGGCAAAATAGTGAAGCGGCTTTTAAGCAAATTCTTTCCCAGGCAAAGAATTAGCTTGGCCGCTTCTGTTACATTGCCGTTTTCGGCACTGCAGTGCGATCTCAGAGTTGGTATATTTAAGTAGGGGGGTTTGGGGGGAGTGAAGCCCCCCACTTTAGACATTCTTTCAAATTTTTTTCTTCTTCTTTTTTTTTTTTTTTGGAACGATTTTTTTCCCTTGGAAAAAAATCTCTGTTCTGAGCTTTCGAGATTGTAAGCGTTTGCTTACATGGGGTCGATTATTCATCATTCGCTTTTTTAAGCATTCAATGATATAATATAGACCCCTCTGAAAGACTTCCTAGCTAAAATCTCACTCTGTTCTTGCTCAAAACCATGATAAACTATATCCCTAAATATGAACAAGTACCTTTTCATTCCTTATACCTCAGTAGTCTCCCTTCTTCACTTACTTCCTTACTGCTATTTGATTATCTTCCCTGACATTCTCTCTAAATATACCATAAGCCTGTTTTTCTCTCACTTCATATTGCAATTCCTATTTGTATTAGACTAACTTACTTTTAATTAATTTACAAACTGTCTAAAATGTCTCTAATTATTAAATGATTGCCATACACCTTATGTTTGTTGTCTGTCTTTTGGCTTTTTCACGGTAAGGGGTCGCCACAGCGGAACTCCGGTCCGCTAATGATTGGCAGTAGATTTTTATGAAATGCCGAGGTGCCAGCTCGATGCCCAAGCTTCAACAAAGGCATGCCCATTTATGTATGCATGTCTTTCGAATTTCGAACGCTACCCAACTGTGGGGAGGACATGCAGACTCCACACAGAAGGCACTCCCAAGCCAAGTCGAGAATCGAATGGGAGAACCTCTTGCTGTGAAGTAACAACGCTACCACTGTACCACTGCGGAATGATTGCATACACAGCGGAATTATTACCATACACCTTATACCGATTCTTAATCAATGTTTAATACTGCCTAATTTATTATAACTATTTACATTGCAAATGCTTTTGTTTTATTTTTGAAGATTATAAAATTATTGTTCTTAAAATGTTTTCTAATAATTGGAGCTTTTCTCACCAGGCCTCTGCTGAAAATGGGCTTCTACCCATTCAGACTTTTCCAGTAATCAAACATCAGTAAATAACTAAATAAATAAATAATAAAGAAATAAATAAGAGGATGCTCAAGAAGGCTCAAATAAGAAAAAGTTAAAACAGAAACTTGAGGAAGAAGAAGTGTGAATAGAGGTTTAGGACCAAGCTGATACAGTGAAGAAGGTTTTTATCACATGTTTACAAAATAATTTGAAGGAAGGCTACAAACCTGGGATAGGAAAGTAGTACACATGCAGGACAGATAGAATTGAGATGACTTGGCAGAAGGAAGCAAAGGAACTTAGGGAATTTTAGGGATGGGGAGGGTTAAGACTCCAGGATCTAATTAACTATGTCCCCTCCCTCTATAACGCATGCATAAAAGTTTAAGATATATGGAGCCTTCAGCCTCTTTCAGAATCCCAAATGTGCATCCTATGGTCTGATATCTTGTGTTTACAAAACATTCTAAAAGTAAGCGCTGATGTAGTATGACATGTGCAGTCTGTGTCGGTCTGCTTACATGGGGCATCCTTTATAATAGTTTCATTTATTTGCCGCAGGTAAAATAGGCCACGGATGAGTTAGAAGTGTGTAAATGTGCATGTGAGACAGAACATCTAAACAAATACAAATGAGTCATTAGCCTTTTGCCAAGCATGAGACTCATTCAACTATACTGTGATAAGTACTGTGCAAGGTATGGCTATGTGCATGTTAAAAGGATGATTAATCAAGTCTGTATTAGCTATGGAAAAATCCCCTTCCTTGTTAAAGTGTGTAAAACCACTTCAGCTGTAGGGAGCGCATGTTTCACAGAGCAGTCATGAAAGTGTTTTACTTGTGGGTACTATTTGCGCTCAGTATGTACACTGAGTGATAAATCCCATAATGTCTGTGCGAATACAGAAGCTATGCTTTTCATGCCTGCAGCAAAGAAGTTGGAGGTAAAGAGGTGTTAGAGAAGTGTTGCGAGAGATAAAAACTGGTATCACATGAAGCATCCCCAGCAGAAGATGAGTAGAAGAGCACTCATTCGTATCCAGAATATCTTCATAGACTTTGTGTTGACAAGTTACCTAAATCAGTTCTTAGTACACCTGCATTACAAGTGCAGTCCTCAAGACTTTCTTAAATGCACTAAGCTGAGGATACCCAGAATGCAAGCTAGTTACTCAGTTCAAAACCATAAAGTACTGTCTGCATTTTCTGAATATGCTGCTATTATAATGCTTTGCATTTGATCAAACAAATATAAGAAATGTTTTGTTTTTAGAAGTAAAAGAAATGCTTGAATCTTTTCATATTGAAACAATACTTACAAACACCAATAAAAAATTCTCTATTAAATATATTTTATTAAATATTTTTTAACATCTTATATGTAAATGCTATCCCCTGCAAAAGGTGGCATAATGTAAGTGTATAAGCCGCACTTCTATAAGCCGTTTTAAAGAAGTCTTGCTACTATTTCTACTGTTCTTTACATCATTTTACTGTTTGTGCACTTGTTTTTGCTTAAATTCAAAGTTTAAACAGTATTTACTGTTATAGGCTACACACTAAAGTGTGATAGCCTTTTCTGTGCTTATTTACTGTTTAACTGGATTTTCTGCCTAATTTAACCTTAAAAACAAAAATAAAAAATTCAATCTGTTTGCTCATTTCCCGCCTTTTTTCTATACCAGAATAGCCTAGATTCCAGATCTGCTGGTTTCAGGACTTTATTTTGTGTTTCTGAGTTGTCCAGACCTTTCTGTATTAGAGGGAAATCTTTCTGCTTATCAGTGGGAGTGGTAAGCATTGAGCTGCCTATCTGTCACTAGAGGAGTGGTTTCCAGTTCAGGAAATGTACCTCATTGGCTGTTTGGGGCCGTCTTCTATCCCTTTCAACTTTCTGACTTAAAACCCATGTTTCAGCGGGTTTGCTCTTGTTTTAGCTCAGAGGATCCTGTTTGGGTGTCCTGCAGACTACTACAGCACCAGAAACAAGGAAGAGAGACTCTTTGCTGATTATAAATACCTTTTTGGCTTTTTTTTACTGTTTTTGCTAGCCACACTTCTATAAGCCATTTTAAAGTAGTCTTGCTACTATTCTACTGTTTTTACATCGTTTTACTGTTTGTGAACCTATTTTTGCTTAAATTGAAAGTTTAAACTGCATTTACTGTTGTAGGCTACACTAAAGTGCGAGAGCCTTTTCTGTGCTTATTTACTGTTTAATTGCATTTTTCTGCCTAATTTAACCTTAAAAACAAAAATAAAAAATTCAATCTGTTTGCTCATTTCCCACCTTTTTTCTATACCAGAATAGTCCAGATCCCAGAATTGCTGGTTTCAGGACTTTATTTTGTGTTTCTGAGTTGTCCAGACCTTGCTGTGGTAGAGGGAAGTCTTTCTGCTTATCAGTGGGAGTGGTAAGCATTGAGCTGCCTATCTGTCACTAGAGGAGTGGTTTCCAGCTCAGGAATTGTACCTCACTGGCCGTTTGGGGCTACGTTCTATCCCTTTCAACTTTCTGGCTTAAAAACCCAAGTTTGCATGGGTTTGCACATCGCGCAGCGCTGCTTAGTTAGGGTTAAGCCATTACCAGCACCAGAAAGTCTGCTCTTCAAATTTTCCCTTAGAACTAGCCAGTTTTCCAGTGTTAGCACTCATACCTGATTATTTGAGCTCAGCACTTGCTTATCACTCAATGTAAGCACTAGATATTCTTTAAATTGCTACAGCACTCAACTTTTCTTTCTAAGTAAAGAGGAAAACAGTTCTAGTACTTAAATAAACAAGAACCTATCCAGGGATGTCTAAGGGTCAGCTCCCAGTGTTTTCTCCTGTCCACCTGGTGAATCTGGGCATCTTGGGGCAATGTAGCAATTGCCTCATGTACACTAACAACCCTCTGCTCCTACCACCCAACACTACAACCTGTGAGAGATGCACTTATATAGCCAAGCTGGAAGCCAAGCTCTCTCCAGCCAAGACTGGACTAGTCAGTCAAGTGGAGAAGGTAAACACCCATACCACACCATGTTTAACACATAGTTCTTCAAAACCTACACCACCAAAACCCACACATTGTAACACAAAACACACACCTACATTTGCAGAGGTTCTTAATAAAAATCTGCCCAAGCGACAGAGACCTCCAAAGCTGAAATGCAAACAACCACCACCCCCAATACAACCCAAGTAACACATAGCTCACAAAACCAGTGTGCCACTCAATCTCAGCCCCTAAGGCAAAACAACGCACCCAGCACACTAGTCATAGGCAACTCTATAGTCAGACACAGTGATGTCCCACTCACCAGGCTAAACAAGGACAAAATTACAGTCAGCTGCCTGTCGGGTGCCAGGATCAACCACATAATGCATGCACTCAGGTCACTCCACAACAAGTACAAACATGACTCTGTCATTATCCATGTTGGAGTGAATGATCTGAGACATACCTCCCTGGACTACATGAAAAGAGACATGGAGGAGCTCTCAGATCTTTTAGCCCTGGTAGATATGGCCCTAGCCCTGAGAAGCATCCTATCATTGCCCAGAATTATACCACAGTACAAGGACAAAATGACTGACTTCAACAATTGGCTAAGCTTCTGGTGTCATTCAAAGGGGATACAGTATTTGTCTGCCTGATTGACAGACCATGATGCTTTGCCAGAGATGGCCTGCACCTGTCACCCCTGGGATTCCGGACACTGGCAAAGGTTCTTGTCACCCCTATAGTGCCTTTATACACAGGGTTCAAATGACAAAATTACCACCATAGTAGGTACACGCAAGCAAAACTGAGGGTAATGCTACTCAATGCTGGAAGTCTAAACCTCAAAATGCACTCACTCAAGGCACTTCTCAAAATGGAGAACATCGACATTTGTGCAGTGACAAAGACCTTGTTCAAGGCTCCAGAGAGCACCCCTGCAATACCAGGCTACAATTCATACCACACCTTCCGGACACCTAACCTGGACCAAAACACTAAAGGTGGAGGCGTGTCCATATTCACCAAGGATATCCACACCTCCAGGTTATTTGCCCAACATAATGCATCAGAGATTCTCCAGGCGCAACTAACACTAGGCAAGACTGCAATCCAAATTGTAGCTTGCTATAGATCCCCCACCATGCCCCATGATTCCCACTCTACTTTTCTTAACATACTGAAAAGTATTAACTCACTACAGCCAAGTGAAGTCTCCAGGCGTTTCTGCAGTTACCTCCTACTGTGCCTCTAGGTGTCAAATATTGCCTGTTCATATTTACATTAATAATTTCAAAACCATGCTACATACAAGGTATCAAAATATTTTATATTGAAGCATACATGATGGCAAGCACAATTGTATTGATATATGACTTCTGCCAATGACTATTTGTTAGAACTGCAAGGTGATAACTTCATTTTAAAGGCTGAAGCCACACCCACTGGGAGTTAAAGGTGCACATTCAAAAGAGGTGCACTGGAGGGAATATGTTAAGGTACAACCAAATGCCCTAATACTAGGCGACTTCAACTACCCCACCATTAACTGGGAAAACTACTCATGTACCAACACATTTGCTCAACTATTTTTGGATTTTGTAAATTCCAACACCTTAGATCAACTTATCCATACCCCCACCAGGGGGACCAATATCCTGGACCTGGTCATTACCGACATGGACGATCAATGCTCCACACCAGAGGTCAGCTCCTTGTTGTTCAGATCCGACCATAAGCTATTCACTCTAAATGTCCTCATCCCACTCCCACCCCCCCATTAAGGTAAGCACTGTAAAAAAACTTCTCCAAAGCCAACTTCATGCTTCTCAAGACAGAAGTGGCACACTTCATGACACCCATGCAGACGGAAATTAGAAGTATGACTGCTGAATCTCACACCAATGCACTTTATGAACACATACATGAGTGCATGGACAGTGCCATCCCAAATAGAACCAAGACGCTTTCCCCCCAAAAAAATGAAGCCAATATGGTGGTCACCTGCCATAGACAAACTCTGCAACAAAAGGAAGAAACTGTTGCAAAAAAGAGTAAAATCCCAAGATTGGAAAAACTCCCTTGTCAGCCTCAGTAAGAAGCTGAGATCCCTCATAAGATCATCCAAAGCTAGTTACGAAAACAAAATCGCCAGAGATTCTAAAGACAACCACAAGGTATTCTATAGTTATGTCAAGAATTTTAATGGCAACACTCAGATCTGCCCTGAGTTACAGCACAATGGCACTAAATATACAGAACCAACTGATATTGCCAATATCTTGGCAGATAGGTTCAGTGCAAACTTCACCCCCTAAAGGGCCCATCTCAATACTGGATGAATACCAAGTCCTGGTAATCACGGCCGCACAGGTAAAAAACACACTCTCCAAAGCCAAGAATATAGCATCCATGGGACCAGACAACATCCCGGGTTGTGTTCTGTATGAACTACAAAACGAACTGGCACCCCATCTAAATACCATGTTCAATCATAGCTTCACTTCAGGCTTTGTGCCTACTGAATGGCGCACAGCTATGATTATCCCACTCCACAAGGGGGGATCCACCACGGAGCCCAGGAACTACCACCCCATTAGCCTGATAAGCCTGATCTGCAAAGCCATGGAACGTATCATCATGGAACTTATAAACAAAGACATAGGTAACCTTCAAACTTTGGACAGAACCCAGTTTCGGCTCTTGAAAGGCATATCATGTCTCCTAAACCTGATTGACTTCTCTGAAGCAGTCACCAGAGCCGTGGACAAGGGTAAAGTGGTTCACACAGCCTATCTAGACCTCGCCAAAGCCATCAACACTATTCCCCACTCTGGTATCGTAGATAAACTCACTAAACTGGGCATAAATTCCTATGTCACGTGATGGGTTGCCAAATGGTTTACTTACAGAAACCACACCGTGAAAGTAGCCGACTCCAAATCTGACTCCAGACCATTTAAAAGTGGAGTACCACATCAGTCCTGGGTCCACTCCTGTTCGGCATCTACTTCTCTGAAGTTCAGGCCAACACAGAGGGTCTATGGCTAACATGTTTTGCAGACAACTGCAAACTGGGAGCCATTATTGAATCCCCAAATGATGTAGACATTCTACAAAAGGGCCTCGCTGACACAGATGCCTGGTGTCATAACCATGGCCTCAAGCTCAATGCCAAAAAATGCATAGTCATCCTCTTTGGGAAAAACCCTGTGCCCATGAACTACCAAATAGATGGTAGTCCATTTAACACCGAAAGTCTAATAAGAGACCTGGGGACACAGGTGGACAGTAATCTCTCCTTTGATAACCACATCACCACAGTAGTCAGGAAATCCTTCCACGTGGTACACCTCATCACAAAAGGTTTCTCATCCAGAAAAAAGGAGGTCATTGCTCCTCTCTACTTATCCCTCATTGAACCTATTATAGAGTACAACACCCCGTTTGGTATGTACCTCACAAGACATTTACAACAACTGGAAAGGCCACAGAAATACCTCATAAAGAGGATTGCTGGCCTCATACAGATGCCCTATGCAGACCATCTCAAAAAACTTCAGCTCTACTCCGTCACATATCGCCTACTCAGAAGTGATCTCTGCCTAACATACAAAGCCATGTCAAATCCAGAGCTGTTGGATATGCTACACTTACAGAAATCCCAATGCCTCCGAGCCACACACTCCAGGGACCTAAACCTTGTCACCACAATTAACAAGACATGCTGGAGGGATAGGTTCCTGTCCCAGAGACTCCCCATACTTTGGAACAGACTGCCCATTTATGTCAAGCAGAGCACCTCATTAGCCCTCTTTAAGAAAAATCTTGACAAGTGGATGGGAGATAGGAAATTCACCCCGGGGATCACTTCTGACTTTGGCCTAGATTTACTAATTTTGGACCAATGACCAGAATTTTTTAGGATAATTTTCTGGTCTGCCTACTGTAAGTTAAAGTACTGGAGTTTTTTGCAAGCCTGTACTGTGTTTGGTTTTAATTCTTATCTGTCTATGTAGAATTTTTTTCTTGGGATTTGTTTGTGTGCCATGCTTTCTAGGTCTTGTCTCTAAGCACCATTATTTGCCTACTGTTTTTTTTTTTATAGCCATGTTACTGGATTAAGTTTAACTCTTTTTCTCCAGATGGGAGCATGTTCATTCAGTATATTGGTAAAAGTTTTGTTAAATTCAAGGATGGCTTCATCTAAAGGAAATATTTTAACATATTCCAACTGTATTGCTTGAGAGTGGAGATGAAACTGTCTACCCTAAAATTGGATAGATTAAACACATTCTTGTACACATGATGTTTTACTGGACTGCATACAATCCTGCTCATAAAACTGGGCAGGTGGTCACTTAGGTTGTCAGACAATGTGCCATAGTTATAGATATTAGTGGGTTTAGTTGACAGAATCCAGCCTAGAGTACAGGGCTTAGAGAAGGGCTTGTTATATCTTGCTGGTGTATTGATGAGCTGAGAGAAACCATATAGGTTAATACTAGCAGTGAGGGTATCAGATACAATTTGGGCCCAAGGATGACAGCTTCTTGGGGTATATTGGTAGATGCCCTTGACAGTACATTCTCTGCGGTACTGATGTTACTGCTAGGGGGGAATAAATAAGGCTATGATACATATGGTCTTACAAGAGTTTATCTTGAGTAAGGCAATAAGAATCTCTGCATTATTGAAAGAGAGATGCTTTTTCTGATAAAGGATATGTTCAGGTGTTTTGGGTATATAATAGCTATCCCAACTATTTTTGGACATGCACACTGCTTGAAGGATACTATATCCTGGAGGGAGGATTTCAGTGTATTTGACTTTGGGTTTTAGCCATGTTTCTGTGATACTGAGGATGTCTGGGTTATAAAGAGATATGAAAGCATGCAGTTCAATTACTTTGTTACAGATATTTCTAAGGTTAATGTTTATAAATTTTAGATTTGTTTTACCTGAGTTTCAGCATTAAGGCGTTACTTTATTAATGGTTGTGTGGACCATTATGGGAGAGG
The DNA here is from genome assembly GCF_019279795.1 of Protopterus annectens. NCBI lineage: Eukaryota > Metazoa > Chordata > Ceratodontiformes > Protopteridae > Protopterus > Protopterus annectens. Next base: position 1,151,010,310 of record NC_056739.1, read on the forward strand.
CTGTTGTGGTTGGACCTGGGTTTGGGTGAATGTTACCACACAGCTACAGATCGGGTAGGGATAGCAGGAATATACAATACCACTTAGTTTTAAATGTATTTTATGTGACTAATTTGTGGGCTGGGTCACTTACTTTTATATGCATTCGAAAAAAATGGATGTGAGAAAGACTGTAAAGGTTGTGAGCTACACTGAATGAAACGTGGCAGTAACTGTCACTGAAAACAATGGCCTGAGCATTAGGCATAAGACTGGTGTTGAGAGGTGTATGATGGTTATGTATGAAAGAAATAAATTGTGGTACTTTGAATATCATGCTCATTATTATGTGAGTTTTCCTTAATGAAAATCTAAACAGAAGCTGATAAACAGCTGGATAGGGTTTGACTGGTTGCAGCTTGGGTGAAGTGGAAGGGATTGTCAGTAAAGCTGGATCATGGTCAAATGAAGCCTTAGGCAGGGTAATGGATTAGGGGCCCCCTGAGCATGCCTGCTGCCCAGTGTCTCCACACAGCAGCCATTCCAATGTCCCATTACTTGCCACTCTCTCCCTAGTTACCATAAAACACTATGCAATCCTGACAACGTGCATACCATTTTCTTCTTTACTTCTACAATGATTACAAATATTTGAATTTAATTAAAAGCTTTTATTTCAAATTTTGAAGCACAAACACTGATAGCCATTTGATAAACAAAACAATACAGTTTCACAATGAAAACAGACTTAGCATGAGCAAAAGTAAAATTATATGCCTTTGAAACTCACATTCAGTGAAACTGCATTGTAACCCTCATTCACAGAAAATGCATCTTGCCAGTGGTAAGTGTAACTTTGGACTGTTTTCAAAACATGGGTGCCCTGCACACATTTTTAGGACCATGGATAAATGCATGTGTTCTTCAATTCACCTTACTGATTGTATTGAATTATATTTTTTTGTTTAATACAGCACCACTTATTAGAGTGTGCTTAAAATTTGCAGTTTTTGAGCATTTTTCCTGTAAGCAGTGAAACAAAACATATGAACCAATAATAACAAGACTACGCATTTCAGAACATTTCAACCATAAAAAGCCACTCGAACTGCTGTCATTGTAATTCAATAACAGTCAATATGCACAATCTCTGGAGAAATTAACGTCATCTGAAAATGTTCACATTAAAGAGATCTGCAACTAATGAAGAGGTTACTGCTGGCAAACAACTTTGTATTTCAGTGCTTCATCTACAAATTCAGTGCCTGCTGCCTAGAAGAATAAATTGCCTAGGTTACATTAAAAATGGTGTGCTGGTGATATGCAATCGGGAATGGATGAGAAAATGCAACAAATTCAAAGTTACCAGGCATCTTATCCAAAGGAGGACAAACCCAGGAGGGCAGCATCCCTCTCATGCTGCACTGGAGTGTCAACATTGAATGTACCTTGTGCAAGAGAACCCACAGCCTTCTGCACCAAAGGCAATAATGCTACCTGTTGCACAACTTACACTGAACACAACTATGCAACTCTATGAATGACATTGAAGACTGTAATCCTCAGTGGAAAAAAATAAAATGAGACCTGGCAGATGGTGTGGAGGTTTAAGGTACTACTTGTTTGCAAATAATTAATGTTCAGGGTTAGACTCTGAGCAAAGTCATTTAACTAGACAGCCCCCCCCCCCAATCTGGGGCATTTCACAAGCACACACACACACACACACACACACACACACACACACACACACACACACACACACACACACACAACTTTTTTCTGCATTACTGTTTTGACTTCTGTTCCATTTGCACAGTCAGCTTCAGTTCCTCGTACGCCTTATCTAAATCCCCTGCTGCTCTGCATATCTGCCATTTGTTTGAAGAGATTTTATGTTTTAACAAAGTCAACTTGGGTCCCCTCTTCCTGCCTACACAGGCACTAGGCAGCTACCTAAGTCACCTAGTGCTGGATCTGGCTCTGGTTTTCGTGTTACAGTACAGAAGGAATCCAGCTGAAAGAATGAAAAAAGGTAGGAAGTGGTTAGTGGGTATGTGAAGGAGGGGCAAAAATATAGATTGTAAACTATTTCATGACAGGTAGTAATCTGGTAGGTGGAGACTGGAGATTATCTTAGGATACGTGTAGATGATGTGAGGGTGGGTGAGAATTGTGGATAGGGTAGGGGAGTGGAGTGAGCCTGAGTGTAGTGTGGACTCAACCATCAGGTACATCAATGAAATGCAGTTACTGCCCCCACAGATGGTTTTCAACCAAAACAATCTATAATGTAGAATGTTTATGGTTACAAAGACAAGGTATTCGAACTCTGACTACTTGAGGTAAGTCACAGCATTAACTGTATTTTTACGTGCTTTATTTGTTTTTTTTTTCAGGTAAATTTTGCACTGCTAAAGTAAAATATGCTAAAGTGTTAATTTAGCCTAAGTAATGTGGGTGGGGTGGGCGAACCCTTCCAGCAGATTCAGCACTATAGTACAGAACACACTAATGCATTATTCTATGCCCTGCTGCATTAAGTAGTGTTTGACCAACATAAGTAATATGTTATATTTCACAGTTGTACATTTGTACTTTATAGCCTTTAAACTGGAAACTAACACAGCTAACATTGTGCTATAACTGTCATTAAATAATTGGTTGATACAAATAGAAAAATTCAAAGCCAGGTCTTGCCATATACCCAGGTCCCTAAATTACTCTACAGTTTCAATCACTATGTAGTGTATTAAATATTCACCCTTCAATCTATGCCTCCAAATCTCATTTGCATAGTTTTGCTGTAATTATCAGAGTAGTATTCTCCTGTGCTCAAATGTTCAGTTTGGTCACATTCTTTTGCAGACATGCTTTATTTCTAGCACATGTGATCAGTTTACCCATTTTCAAGTCATCTGCATGTAGGCTGTGGAATACATCAGATGAAAGAGATAGATCTGAAAGATACAACCTAACAGGTATGGACCTAGGACAGTGCAATGTGGGATACATCGATTGTAACCTTGAATTTCACCTGTCCAGTTGCTGTATGATACTTACAATGTCCTGTTTGTAAGCCATGAAGTTATCCATCTTATGAAGGTTACACTAATACCTAGTTGTTCTAAATTATTGATCATTGTTTTATGTATGACCCTGTAGTAAAACATTTCTGTGCATCACGTGTACAGTTAAAGGTAGTATTTTTCATGCCTTCTGTACATCAAATACACAGTTAAAGGTAGCTTTGACAAACGTGGGTAAGAAATAAGATCAGGCGATAAACAGATAACAAAAAGTCAATTGTTAATGTAATGTGACTCACTGGGAAGTGTTCTTCAAATATTTAGTGAACTTTCAGAGAGATCAAAAAGCAATATAACCAAGAGATTAATGAGTTCTGACAAAATTGCATCCTTCAAGCCTACATTTAGTTTTTACATCATCCAAGTGTACAACTACTAACTCTAAATAATTCACTTAACCAAGACGTACTCCTGAAGTGATCTTCAGAACTGATGCTGAACTTACTTCATGACAATAAAGAAAATAAACACATACTGAGGCTATAAATCCAAGCAGGCAATATTCTTTGTACAGTGGATATAAAAAGTGTACACACCCCTGTTAAAATTCCAGGTTTTTCTGATATCAAAAAATGAAACCACAATAAATCATTTCAAAACTTTTTCCACCTTTAATATGACCTATAACCTGTACAATTCAATTGAAAAACAAACAAATCTGTTAGGGTAAAAATATAAAAAATACAAAATGTACAATATGCTGGTTGCATAAGTGTGCACAACCATAAACTAATACTTTCTTGTGCGTGCACACCCTTAAACTAATACTTTGTTGAAGCACCTTTTAATTTAATTAAAGCATTCAGTCTTTTTGGGCACAGACCTGCCTTCAATTAAAGCGACTTTAATTAACCTCAAATAAAGTTCAGCTGTCCTAGTAGGATTTTTCTGACATTTATTCGGTTGCCTGCTAGAGCAAAAGTCATGGTTCGCAGAGAGCTTACAAAGCATCAAAGGGATCTCATTGTTGAAAGGTATCAGTAAGAAGGGTACAAAAAATGTCCACAGCATTGGATATACCATGGGACACAGTGAAGACAGTCATCAAAAAGTGGAGAAAATATGGGACAACAGTGACGTTGCAAAGAAATGGATGTCACTCCAAAACTGATGAAAAGACAAGACTAAAACTGGTCAGGCAGGTATGCTTTCGGGTTGCTTTTCTTTAGCTGAAACTGGGGCTTTAGTCAAGGTGGAGGGAATTATGAACAGTTCCAAATACCAGTCACTTTTAGCCCAAAACCTTCAGGCATCAGCTAGAAAGCTGAAGATGAAGAGGAATTTCACCTTTCAACACTACAATGACTCCAAGCATACATCCAAATCAACAAAAGACTGGCTTCACCAGAAGAAAATTAAAATTTGGGAATGGCCCAGCCAGAGCCAAGACCTAAATCCAATAGACAATATGTGGGGTGACCTGAAGAAGGCTGTGCACAAGAGATCCCCTCGTAATCTGACAGATTTGGAGACCTTTTAGAAGGAATATTGCCAACTCAAGATGTGCCATGCTGATAGACTCCTACCCAAGAAGACTGAATACTGTAATTAAATCAAAAGGTGCTTCAACAAAGTATTAGTTTAAGGGTGTGCATGCTTATGCAACCAGTGTATTGTACATTTTTTTATTTTTTACATTTTTCCCCTAACAGATTTGTTTTTCAATTGAATTGTAAAAGTTATAGGTCACATTAATGGTGGGAAAAGTTTTGAAATGATTGATTGTGGTCTCATTTTTTTATATCCCAAAAACATGGCATTTTAACAGGGGTGTGTAAACTTTTTATATCCACTGTATATCAAATGCTGCTTAAAAAGGGAAATGCCACAACCTACTGACTTAATTCTAACAAACTCTGAGGTTGCCTCACATCATCACTGGAGACAGTGTACACTCCCTAATAAGCAAGTTCATAAAACTTTAAATATGGATGCAGTATATGAGAAACAAGCCTCGGCACATCCTGTCTCAACCAAATGTACAATATATAAAAGTCTCACTGTGAATTTAATTGTATCCATTCACAACTTCTTTGTGCCATTAATGCAGTACAAACCTGAGGGTACCACTTTAATTGAACAACAAGCATATCAATGAGGGTGAGTGCACTTGAACTAAGTATACAACTCACACCTGGACTGTGGCAGTGCATAAGGCAGCAGCCAGGGGTCTACGATTGGTTATCTTTCCTTGTTAAAAAAACACTTTTCCTGAGAAAAATAAATCATTGTATTAGCATTCACATTCTATAAAAATACTGTACATATGGTTATGCAAAAACAAGACTTTGGAAGTTCCTTGAATTTTTCATTTCTGGGACTTTGGGGTTTTGCTAATGATGCTTCCAACTACTACAAGAATATTTTAGTGTTTCAACGGCCTTGTTGTTTATATTACTCATGAAGAGTTCTCTGTGGCTCTAACATTTCTTAGAGCATCAGTATCATGCTCTTAGCAACAGTGATATCACAAATGAAAACACCCCATAGTCCCCAAAATGCTGTCATATCACCCTCACATAGTCACAATGCTGGTCATTTAGTGGTGGTGGGGGGGGCATAGCAGATATCTGCAGTATCAGGCAAAGTATTGTTTCAAATGTCACAACTTCAGAGAAAGTAAAACTCTGGATACAAAAACATCGGGTGCTACAGTCTTATTTCTTCTAAGCAACAACATAGCTATATGCTGTACACATATCCTACCGACCAAGAAGTATTTATCATCACCAACCCCCATCCTATGTCATTACATCTTGTTTATTGGAAGTACAATTTGAGTGACACGACTAAGAACATGGAATGGAGTAAGTTTGCGTGGACCATGCTAGAAATCGTCCTCCAGAGAATGCCGGAGGAATACTACACGTACAGAAATTATAGTAACTGCATTAGAATAAGACGAACACCCCACATACATCCATTTCAGTACCAGATGGGATATTTTGCAGAAAACAGAAGTGTGTGCTATCCTTTCATAATGTATGCAGAAAACATCCATTCCCTCCCATTATGTTAACCATTAATTAATAAACTTTAATGGCTAACACTAATAAGCACCACCTTTAAATGACAACAGCAGTGACAACATGCTATGTACTGAGCTGGTTCACATATTGTAGAACAGTAGTAAAAACTGCGTTTCAAGGAAATAGCAAACACGGAGCAGACCAGCATCTTACAGTACAAAAAGAAAACCACTGTTTGCTCTCAGAAAATTGTCAGCTGTAACAACTGTAAATTGGTAAAATCCAAGTACTGATCTGATTTTTTTTATTCTCTATATACAGGGTTCCAAAACAATATTCACTCATTTGATGACACAATTTTTAATACTCAAATCATGCCCTGTAGCCCTGGCAAGAACAGCTCAGCTATCCTTTATTGCTATCAGTGATCTGCACCCTCCTTCGTTTTCTGACTGTTTCCTTGTTTCTGGGCTTACCAGTCCCAATACCTGGCTCATTCCTCCTGACAAAGGTTGCCCAGCTAAAGCACTCCTAGTCCCCTTCTTTAGTTAATTATCTTTCGGCTTGCTAACCGTTTCACAGCTTATTTCTCCACCATCTCTTTTTAAATTTGCAAGACCCACTGCTTCGGCTCACCGAGGGCGATGTGCTCCCGTGCTGTCCGCAGCTGCCTCTCGCTGCTTATTTCGCCGATAACGATGAGCAGCGATGCACCTTTACGCTGCTGCCGTTGACTGTGCTGCAGAAGTCCTCCAGCTCTGTCCCCGGCTTCCGTCTCCATGGTAACAACGCGAGGACCCGCCGCTCAGCCGGCCTCTATTTCGATGACAACGCGCGTACGGGGCCAGCCCAGCCGCTACCAAGGCTTCTTAAAGAGAGGAGGTGACAACGCCTATTGGTTGGCCTGGAGCCACAGTGATGTTTTTGCTCGTCCGATTTTGGTAGATTGGATGAGCGGCTGTTCCCACGTGCGCTCTTGCAAAAATGGGCTGAGTTGTCCAAAAGCTTTTCAGTGGTGCATGTTGCAGTGTCCCCGCTTTCACTTCAGCGTGAGTTGTCCAGAAAGAAAGGAAGAAAAAAAAATACCACGTGGGAATCATTAAATTAATGATACCAGACTAGTAAAGCAAAATCTTTCAAAGCCCGTGTCAGGTGGCATTTCCTAAAGTAGAGATGCGTCTTTAACAGTCAATCATCATGCTTTTTATTAGTAATACTGACCAAATTCATTTGAAAGAGTCAACGGAGTAAGCCCTGCAATGCAACTGCATCGATTCAAAATCACAGTTTTTACAGTTACGCAGACATTTTATGGAAAATGCAAGGTGGAATAAACATGACAATACGAGTGGTATGGAAGACGCTTTCTCGTCTGATACAGCAAGGGATAGCACTTCCAAATTAACAAGATAATGAAAGTAGAATGAACAACAGTATTTTAAGACAAAATAAACAGAGAACTCCAAAAGCTTGCACTATTGTGTAACATAATTTCAGCATGACAGGGTGGAACAAAAGTGCGCGCAAATGAAGATTGAGTAAAAGCAGACAGTAGATGGAAAGAAAAAAAAAACGGTAGCTTATAAACATAACACATCATGGAGAAAAATTACTGTAAAATATTAAGGGTTAACTGAGGTGCATAAAAGTACTATTTATGGTGATGTCAAAGTTTACTTACAAAAGAACACTTTTACCTGGATGGTGGGAGGTTTTGCCGTACGAATTTGTTATGATATTCTCCTGATGAGGAAGTGAGCCTCACGGTATTGCACAAGGCACGTGTTGTAGTATAGGCAATTGCAAACTTACTCATAATTCAAGGGGTACCTAACAAGGGAGCCCACTGCGGGCTGCCCGCAGGATTTTTTGCAGGGGGGGGGTGCAAACCCAGAGCCCCACCCACAGAGCCAGAGCCCCCTCCACTCACGGAGCCCCACCCCCTCCACCCACAGAGCCCCACCCCCACACAGCCATTACAGGGTCCCATTACTTCACTATTTCTCTCCAGTTGCCATAAACACTGTTCAAAATTCTCAGTGTGCATACTGTCTTATGCTTTACTTCTACAACAATTACAGGTATCTAGATTTAATTAGGAATCCATGATAATTTTCTTTTACATACCGGTAACCCCATGTACATTGCAACTAACTCAAGGGAACTTTCAGCTGGCAGTCCTTTTGAATTCTTATCAAGAAGGCTTGGCTGTTTATTTCTCTATACTGGAATAATTTTTCATTCATTGCTAATAATTTTATTTACTTGGGTACTAACAGAGTTTTACTTTTTACCTACCATAAAGACAAGATATTTGCTTTACCTCAAAATACTTCCCCTTGTTTTATTTATTTATTTGTAAGTGACTTAGAAACTACTGGGGAATAGTGTTCATTAGCTCAGTATTTTTCATGTAGGACACTAAACTGAGGCTCATGAGCCTGTTCAGATTATACAGATTTAAACAGACTAGTTTATAACACTAGTGTTCTTTGGCTTCCAAGATTAGCTCTCAGTAACACAAATTGCTAGTTAAATAAAAGCTGGCATTCTGTGCTCTGAATGCATGACACATTATAGCTGTATTTAACTTAAACTGTGTGCATTCACTAAATTATGTATATCTTTTAATTAATGCTTAATCAAGCATATCTTCATAATCCCAACATTGACATAGTTGCAAATCATCACTTCCTCTTTTTATAGATAATTCCAATAGCCCTAATATATGCACATTATTAATTATTTTTTCAAGATTAGTTTTACTGAGTGGGCAAGGAAATTCTGGGGTTTTCTGATTTTGTGTGGTTGACCCTTAAATTGGGTCTGCATTATCACTGATGTGAACAACTTCATTATATGCTTAACTAAAAGCTTTAGACCTTTTTTCTTGACACAGCCATTACAGTATCCTTCCTGTTACTGTGATAAGCAAGAGTAGCCATGCATAAGTGTACATATTTATACATACGATTATGCATGATCATACAGATTGAATTATAATATAAAATAATTTAATTATATCCCTTCTATAATACAGCACCACTTGTTAGACTGTTTTAAATTTATAGTTTGGAATGTTTTTCCAGCAAGCAATGAAACAAAACATACAAGCCAATAATGACAAACTGCCCCATTCAAAACATTTCAACCATAAAAGGTCACTTAAACTTTTGTCATTACAATACATCAATGTCAGTCAGTATGCACAATCTCTGCAGAAGTAAAAGTCATCTGAATAATTCTACATTATAGACATCTTAAACTAATGAAGAGGTTGTTGCTAGAAAATAACTTTATACTTCAGCATTTCATCAACAAATTCAGTGCCTGCTGCCCTTGAAGAATACATTGCCTATGTTACAATAAAAATGGTAAGCTGGTATATTTGCAATACAGAATGGGTGGTAAGCTGAAAAACAAGTTCATAGTTATTAGGCATCTCATCCAAAGGAGGACATAGCCAGGACTGCAGCACTCCACCCCCTTAAAATACAAATCTACATGCTGTGGGAGTAGAACCTATAGCCTTCTGCATCAAGATGCAAGTATGCGACCTGCTGTACTACTAACAATGCTTTAAAATTCTATACTACAATAATGATACCATTTGCTAAACAAAACAGTTGCACATTTTAAGCAGACTTAGCATGAGCAGCAGTAAACTTCTCTTCCCTTGAAGCTCACAATTCCTTGAAAATAAATTCCACCTGCTGACTCTAGAGCATTTCACTTGCTCTCACACACCTCAACCTTTGCAAGAAATCTGGACAAAGCCCAACATAAATAGGGACAGATTATAAATATTGCTCTCATAGGGCAGCCATGGTGGTGCAGTGGTTAGCATTGCTGCCTCACAGCAAGAGGTTCTCTGGTTCGATCCTCGGCTAGGGTGCCTTCTGTGCGGAGTCTGCATGTCCTCCCTGTGGTCGCGTGGGTTTCTTCCGGGTGCTCCGGTTTCCTCCCACATCCCAAAGACATGCTGCAGGTGGATTGGACACTCTAAATTGGCCCTAGGTGTGTGTGTGAGTGTGCCTTCTGTGGAAGGTTGGGCGGTGGGCTGGCAACTCGACACTGTAAAACTCCACTGCCGTTCAATGTGCGGACAAGGTGATCCGCTGTGGCGACCCCTAACTGGGAAAAAGAAGAAGAAGATAAATATTGCTCTCATGAACTTAGAACATTGCTAGAATAACAGGATTTATGTTACTATGCATTTTATATGATGGACAGAAGGAAGGTTGGTATACTGTGTGTGCAAGAGACCAGATGGAAGGGGAGTAAGGCTAGGTGCATCGGAGGTGGGTTCAAATTGTTTTATCATAGTGTGGATGGGGGGAGAAATGGCATAGGAGTTATCCTGAAGGAACAGTATGCTAAGAGTGTTTTGGAATTGAAAAGAGTGTCGGATAGAGTGATGTTTATGAAGCTGGAAATTGATGGTGCAGTGATGAATGTTGTTAGTGCATATGCTCCACAAATTGGGTGTGCGATGGATGAGAAAGAAAAATTTTGGAGTGAGTTGGATGAAGTGGTGATGACTGTACCCAAGGGTGAGAGAGTGGTGATTGGAGCAGATTTCAATGGCCATGTTGGTGAAGGAATCAGAGGAGTGGATGACGAAGTGATGGGTAGGTATGGTGTTAAACAAAGGAATGCAGAAGGTCAGATGTTAGTGGATTTTGCGAAAAGGATGGACATAGTTGTGGTGAATATGTAGTTTAACAAGAGGGAGGAGCATAGGGTGACATACAAGAGTGGAGGAAGATGCACACAGGTGGATTATATCTTATGTAGGAGGGCCAGTTTGAATGAGATTGGAGACTGTAAAGTGGTGACTGGGGAAAGTGTAGTTAGGCAGCATAGAATGGTGGTTTTTAGTATGACGTTGGTGATCAAGAAGAGGAGGAGAAGGAGTGTGAGGGCAGCACCAAGGATCAAATGGTGGAAACTGAAAAAGGGTAATTGTGAGGTGGAATTCAGGAAGGAGTTAAGACAGGCACTGGGTTGCAGTGAAGAGTTACCAAATAGTTGGGTAACTACAGCAGAGCTGGTAAGAGAGATGGCTAGAAAGGTGCTTGGTATGATATCTGGACAGAGGAAGGATAAAGAGACATGGTGGTGGAATGAGGAAGTACAGGAGAGTATAAAGAGAAAGAGGTTTGCAAAGAAGTGGGATTGTCAGACAGATGAAGAAAGTAGACAGGAGTATACGGAGATGAGGTGCATGGCAAAGAGAGATGGCGAAGGCTAAGGATAAGGCATATGAAAAGTTGTACGAAAGGTTGGACACTAAGGAGGGAGAAAAGGAACTTTACTGATTGGCTAGACAGAGGGACCGAGCTAGGAAAGATATGCAGCAGGTAAAGGTGATAAAGGATAATGAGGGAAACATACTCACAAGTGAGGAGTGTGTGTTGAGGAGATGGAAAGAGTACTTTGAGGGGTTGATAAAGAGAATGAGAGTGAGAGAAGGTTGGATGATGTGGGGATAATGACTCAAAGTACAATGGATTAGCAAGGAGGAAGTAAGGATAGTTATGTAGAGGATGAAGAATGGAAAGGCTGTTGGTCCAGATGACATACCTGTGGATGCACGGAGGTGTTTTAGTTGAAATGGCAGTGGAGTTTTTAACTAGATTGTTTAATGAAATCTTGGAAAGTGAGGGGATGCCTGAGGAATGGAGAAAGTGTTTTTGTACCGATTTTTAAGAATAAGGGTGATCGGCAGATCTGTAGTAACTACAAGGGATTAAATTGATCTTTCACAGCATGAAGTTATGGGAAAGAGTAGTGGAAGCTAGGTTAAGAAGGGACATGATGATTAGTGATCGGCAGTATGGTTTCATGCTGGGAAAAAGCACTACAGATGTGATGTTTTCACTGAGAGAGTGTTGATGGAGAAGTACAGAGAAGGTCAGAAGGAGTTGCCTTGAGTTTTTGTAGACTTAGAGAAAGCATATGACAGGGTGCCTAGATCGGAGTTGTGGTATTGTATGAGGAAGTCAGGAGTGTCAGAGAAGTATGTAAGAGTGGTACAGGATATGTAGGAGGGTAGTATGACATCTAAAACTCAAATGTCTGTCATTTAGCAACTTCAATCCTTTTTAGGAAGAATATGGGGCAAAAAATCTGTACATTCTGCAAAACCTTGGACAGCTGAGGGGTATGCTACCTCCTTCTTATACAGACAATATTTGTTTCTTATCCAAAAAAGACCTGCTGCCTGACACAACTATCTACTTGGTTCATGGGGAAGACATGATCAAAGTAAAAAATCAACAGCAAGCAAGAAACAAGCTCAAGATAAATTGCTTATAGGATTCCTGAACAAGTTATGGACCACACATGATAGATTGGCATTCTGTTTAGCTTACGGGTAAGCCTGCAAAGATGACTGCAAGTCTCCAACAAAAGATGACTGCAAGTCTCCAACAAATGTAATGAGCTTCTGAAAATATTGTAATCCTGTCCTTTTATTACAAATACTGCCATATGCATTTCAATACCCAAGGCTTATACATTATCTAGTTATGTAAATATTCTCGGCATGGCAACAACGAAAAGGCTTTCAATGCTGGTAATTCTTTAACAGTATGCTTATTAAAGCTTACTTGCATCTTACAATCTCAGACAAGCTTACCTGAGGTCATTAAATCATTGCTACTTAAACAGAGCAACAGGGCACCGTGACAGCATGCATCTCCTGAATAATAAGAAGCATAAATCAACAGTATAAAAATGACAGAAAACCAGAACATTCTGCAAAATCAAGGACAGATGAAAAGCCATGGTCGTACTTGTGGTCTACCTTGGATGGGGGATGCAGAGTGCACACTTACAGTGCATAACTGCTCCTTGCCTTGCTTGGACACATCCAGAGCCACTACAATGGGGAGTGGGGTGCAACAAGTACGTCACAATTTGAAATATCTCTGGCTGACCCTGATGGCTCTGACACTCATACCTTTCAACTTCAGAGCAAGAAATCTGGACAAAGCCATACATAAAACTAGAAGTGGGACACAGGCCCAAAAATAAGGACAGTTTTTAAATATTGCTCTTATTAACTTAGATAATAGAACAATAGAAAGTCTTGCATTAGTACGAATTTTCTGAAGGGTATGAAATATGAAACTCAGATGTCTGCCATTATTTTCTAACTTCAATCTTTAATGACTTGCCACTAATTTGCCATAAAATCACAATTTTATGAAAAACAGACCAAAAATGTGATGCAAAAATATAAAGTTGCCACACAATACAGCTGGGAACCTGTCAAAAAAGGGACACCTTTTTAATATTAACACTGTTAACTTGAGCAGCTAACTCAAAACAAGACGTTGTCCCGTTTGATTCTCAGCTAGAGCGTCTTGTGTGAAGGCATGCATGAATGGGGCGTGCCTTCATTGAAGGTTGTGCATCAGGGCTGGTAACCCAGTACGTAAAAATCCACTACCAATCATTAGTGGACCGGAGTTCTGCTGTGGTGACCCCTAACCGGGAAAAGCCGAAAGACACAAACAAACTTGAGCAGCTAACAATTTTGAGTATCTACATGCATTTCTGAAATAAAAGTAATAACTCTCATCATTACAGTTATATATAATTGTAAACCCTCCACGTTTTCTTCCAAAATTGCCATTTTGAGGAGGGATTATTAGGGGAGAGCAACATTTTGAGCCAAAATTATGGACAATGGAGAGGTTTGGATATTCCGAATTCTACAAAGCGATTTGCACATACCTCTTAATGCAGGAAATCTGGACAAGGTCAAATATATTTGGGGAACATACATACACTACTGAAAATTGCTCTTGTATAAACTTAAGACAGTTGATAGAACAGGTCTTGCATTAGGATGCATTTTTCTGAAGGTTATGACGTCTGAAACTCAATGTCTGTCATTTAGTGACTTCATTCCTAAATGATTTGCTAGAAAACCACAGATTTTATGAGGAACAAACCAAAAATAAGAAGCAAATATCTAATCATTCTGCAAAAATATGGACAACTGAGAGGTATATTTCAACCGGGGCTGTCTGAGTTTGCTACCCACCCCCCCTCACAAAATCATGGTCGAATGGAGCCTCCCCCTGCAGCCATTCCAATGTCCTATTCCTTTGTTATTTTGCCCCATTTACCATAAACACTGTAATGTGCATACTGCTTTACTTCTGCGATGATTTAGATTTCATTTGAAAGTTTTATTTTGCATTTTACAGCACAAACCCTAATAGATATCTGTTAAACAAAGCAATGCAGTCTCACAATGAAAATAGACTTAGCATAAAAACTTCTCTGCCCTTGAAACTCACATGCATTGAAACCCACGTTCAAAGAAAATACATTTTGCCAGTGGCAGATTAACTCTGGGCTGTTTTCAAAATCACAGGCCCCTTACACGTGAAACATACACATGCTCTTTGATACACCTTCCTGACTGTATTACATTATATTCCTTGTACAATACAATACAGTTGTTAGAGGGCATTTTAAATTTATTGTTTTGAACATTTTTCCAGTAAACAATGAAACAAAATGCATACACCAATGACCAAACTGCCCAATTCAGAACATTTCCATCATAAAAAGTCTGTTCAACCTTCTATAGTCCACCAGTATCAGTAAATATGCACAATCTCTGAAGTAGTAAAATCCACATTAAAGAAATCTGTAACTAAGAAGTTGTTGCTAGCAAACAACTTTATATGTCATTGTTTCATCTACAAATAAAGTGCCTGTTGCCTTGAAGAATAAATTGCCTTTGTTGCATGCATTAAAAATGATAAGCTAGTAATACCGTAATAGGAATGGATAGCAAACTGATAGGTTCATAGTTACTAGGTATCTTTGCCAAAGAGGACTGCAGCATCCACCCCCTTTACAATACAGTACAGTATCAGCAATGCATCTACCTACTGTGGGAGTAGAACCCACAGCCTTCAGCATCAAAAGCAAGTACACTACCTGTTGTGTTATTAACAATGCAAGCAGACTAAGCTTAAGCAGCACTAAACTTTTGCTCCCCTGCAGCTCTTAGCTCCTTGAAAAATCTACTCGACACCCAGCTGTATCTCTGAACTTTGCAGCACAAGAAATCTGGAAAAAGCCAAAATTTATTGGGAGGGGGACAAAGGCCAAAAACCAGGGACACATTTTAAACATTGCTTGTATAATGTTGGAAAGTTGCTAGAATAAAATGCTGCGTTACCACCATACATTTCACTGCCACGTCTTGAACCCAGGGGACCCTGTGCAAAACAGTCAGAGCAATATACCACTACGTCAAATCAGCTGTTTTGTGAAAGAGGAAGACTGAAACTTAAATGGCTACCATTTAGTGAATTCAGTTCTCACCATAGCACAGCTGTAAACCACTTAGCACAAAACACCTGAACAAAGCCAATAATGGGTGAATACAGCCCCCAAACATTCAGTGAATTCAGTTCTCACCACAGCTCTCAACCTCTTAGCAAAAAACACCCGGACAAAGCCAGTAATGGGGGAATAAAGCCCCCAAACATATTCAGTGAATTCAGTTCTTACCATAGCTCTCAACCTTAGCACAAAACGTGGATGAAGCCAATAACGGGGGGAATACAGTCCCAAAGATAGGGATAAATTCCAAAATATCCATCGTATAGACTTAGAAAATTGCTAGAATAAAAGCTTTTGTGTTACCATGCACTTTCTGAAGAATATGAAGTCTGATATTCAAATTGAGTGTCATTTTTTTTTAACATTTGTTAACCAGGAAAGTCTTACTTGGAACAAAAGCTAATTTTTAGCAGAGGCCCAGGGAGAAACACTCCAGACAGACATGTTTTTGTAAGATGGAAGGAAACAAAAACAGGGAGGGCATACAGATTCCACACAGAAGGTAAGGCACCCCAGCCAAGAATCAAACTAGAGAACATGTAGCTGTCAGGCAACAATGCTACCACTGCACCAATGCACTATTGGCTTTTCAAGGACACAAATACAGAAACCACAGATTTTATGAGGAACAAAACAAGTATGAGGGAAAAACCTACAACATTTTTACAAATGGTGGTGGGTAGGGAATTCAGGCTCTTGCCACTTGGGCCTAAGGTATAGGGTTCAAGCCTTATTCTCTACCCACCACCATGTAGCACCTGGGGCATTTTACACACACACACACACACACACCTTCTGAAAGTGTCCCGGCCGTCTTCCATCCGTTTCAGTTCCTGCAGAGTCGCGTCCCATCTTCAGTGAAGTCCTCTAAACCGTCCGTTCCCGCTTGCAAATATGATGTCAGCATTCTCTGTATGATGTCAGAATGACTGGACTTCTTTCTTCTTAAAGAAGAACACCCTTAAAAAAAAAATTTTTAAATTAAAATATTAATTAGTCAGCGGATTCCAGGGGGGTGCAAGTGCAACCCCTTGCACCTGCCTGCGGGCGCCCTTGGTACATAAACATACTCGGTATACTCAAATTAATACATTTTTTCTAAGTATCTCTTGGAAACTTCAACACTCAAGAAACATAGAATTGAAATATGTAAATTAATATAGAGATATACACAGCATGAGTGTGTGAAATGAATTTTGTTGTTGTTTGTCTTTCGGCTTTTCCTGGTCAGGGGTCGCCACAGCGGAACTGTGGTCCGTTAATGATTGGTAGTTGTTTTTTATGGTGTAGAGTTGCCAGACCGACACCCAACCTTCAACGAAGGCATGCCCATTCAACGCATATCTTTCGAACGCCCACTCGACCGCGGGGAGGACATGCAGACTACACACAGAAGGCACTCCCAACCCAAGCCGAGAATTGAACGAGAGAACCTCTTGCTGTAAGGCAACAATGCTACCGTTGCACCACCGCGGAAGTCCATATACAGCTCTAAAAATAGATGTTAATGGGTACACATGGTAACAGTTGAAAATGACGTGTCCACCATAGATCTCAACCTCTTAAGAGGCCAATGTGGAACACAGACCTTAACAATGTGTGACAAATGGTCAAAATGTGGAACACCCTATTTTCGCACAGCGCGAAATGTGCCAGTGCCATGGATCATGGAAGAGACTTGCATTTCACACTCACCACTTTAGATGTGTTCTACCCCTGTCCTACCACCAGGTCTGGGCCTGGCAAAGGTGCCTAAAAGGGTGCTTAAAAGCAGGACCCTCTACTTTGACAAGAATGTGTCATTTAAGACATCATGTCTTGGAGCAGTTAAGACCAAAAGAATGCAAAATCTCATATCTTTAACCATGAAAAATAAAAACATACTAAGCAGAAGCACACATACATATCCCAACATTTGTAAACCCTCACATTCATGCCAGTATCACTACAGCATTGTTGTCAAAAGATTTTTAACACTCTTAACATATACTGGAAGAATCACGCAGTTAAAGGTAGGCCAAAAAAGAGTTTATTTTACATGCATGGAGACCATGCCACAAAGTACTTGGTATGTCAGCAGTCTAATTTCTGTACACTTTGCATGGGTTTTTATACCCTCTTCTACACATACACAGCAGCTGGTTACTAGACAAGGAATTTCAGTCAAGGCTATAAATTCACTCACTGGAGCCTTAGATGGTCAAAAGTCAGACACAAGATAAGTTGGTGCCTACATCAAGGTAACATCTATGCACTCCTCCTTGGTCAGAGGTCAGTCCCAAGATAGGCCTGTGCCTGGACCAAGGTACCATCTGTGCATTCCTTTCTGGTCAGCAAATTCCTTACAAGAAAAACAACTCATTTTAGCTTATTTCTTTACACGCAATGCAGTTTCACATTTTAACCCTTCCTTATACAGGATACAAAGATGTTGAACACAAAGATTCTTGCTACATTCCCCCCTAACAACACTTTGTATCACCAGTAATACTTTTTATTCATACAGTTGTTCGCATGATTCATTTTCTGTATATTCAGAATAATAAGCTTTAGTTGCATTGGCAGACAATACATTTGATATTATCATTCGGATGCAGGGAATGCAGCAACAACCCAACAGTAGGAATATAATAGCACCAATACATATAGCAATTAAGACATTCATAAGTACTGTTCCCCAATTTCCAAACCAATTTTGGAAAAAGTCAGTCAATGGGTTCTGTCCTGGTTTTGTAAGTTCAGAAACTTGTTGTAAGATCTCCAAATGACTGTCTATATCATGCTCATTGTCGGGAATAAAAGAACAACACTCCTCCTGGATAAGAGCGCAAGTACCTTCTTTTGCCACTAGGGTAAAATCGAGCGCCATACGATTCTGCAACACTACAGTCCTCATTGCAGTTAACTCATCCGTCACCAATTCTAGCACAGAAAAAGTTGCATTGCTCAGAGTTTCTAACAGTTTTGACAGTTTTCTGAGCTCCCAAATAGATTTTACTGTCCCATAAGCTGGAAGAATACCAGCCCAAGAAATAATATCATTGCCCAAGTCCATGTGTGACAGCCCCTTGCTGCTACTATGGGCCAAATCGTGGTGATAGATCCAGGATGCATCAACATTACCTACAGGATTAACAGGTTTATTAACAGCACGTACATTTCGTATTTTACCTTGGGGAAGAGAAAATGTATGTCTTATAGCTGGTGCTAAATAGCCCAAAAAACAACTGCCTGACCAATTCCTTGGTAACCATTTGTATGCCTTTCTACCACAGATAAAATAACAATCATTTACTTTAAGTGTAATATTGACTAGAACAGAATGATTTCCTTTATCTTGCAGCCCTTTAAACAACAGATCATACACAGATAACATTTTTTCAAAGAAACTTGTGTCATTAATAAGCCCTGTACTATTAATAAGCACTTTTATTGGCTTGAAACTCGTTGCACAGTGTCCATCTATTGTACAGTTATGAATTATGGTTACATTACATTGAATCCATCCAACCTTAATTTTTCCAGATCTTTGGAAACATACAGTTCCATTCTGGCGACCCATGAGGGGTAGTGCTATTATGTCCTTTAAGGCTACGTTTGAAGATTCAAACAGTAAATTAGTCCATGTATCATTTGCCCCCAAAGGGACTGTACCTAACATCAGACCATCATGTACAGTAGAGATAGCTGTGCATATCCAACAATTTGAAACATTAAAAGACAAAGCATATGCATATTTAATAGCTTGGTACGTATTAAAGGGTGGATGCCAAGCTGTATTTCCGTCTCTCTTCGCTTGGCTAGTTTCGTTTGAAAATAAAAATGGCCAAAACAGAAAAACAACACTCACACTTACTAGTAACAAAATTATTTTGCAATGCCTTTGTGGGAAGGGCTGCTCCCTTCCGGTATTTTTCTGCATTGCTACAATAGTCAAAAAATTCACACAGACAGAACTACTACTCAGTGTTCCTCAGGGGAACTCAGGTTTTTTTCTAGCTCAAACTGTTTAACAATTTTGCAATGTGTCAGGTGGATCCACGATGGTTGCTCCTTTATTCGGACTGCTGTGGGTGTCGAAATCCAAACCTGGTATGGACCTTCCCACTTCGGTGAGGCCCACGTTTTCCTCTTGACAATTTTAATCCACACCCACTCCCCCGCTTTCACTTCCAGGATCCTGTTGTTCTTCTGATCTGAAAAATAATCATTCATTAGAGAAGTGTTAGTTTTTGTCAGCATTTTCCTCATGTAATCTGCTATCTCTTCACCCCCCTCACGTTCCGCAGGCAAAAGACCTTGCCACTGCGGGACATAATAAGGTCTCCCGTATAGTAGTTCAAATGGTGTGACCCCTTTTGAAGTGGAAGTGGTACGCATTGACAGGAGTGCCAGAGGTAAGCAGTTTATCCAAGACTGATGTGTCTCGGCCATGAGTTTACGTAACTTGCCTTTGAGAATGCCATTATGGCGTTCAACCAACCCTGCTGACTGTGGGTGGTAGGCACAATGGTGTTTTAACTCAATTTGAAAAACGGCAGCCAGCTTTTGAATAACTTGGTTTACAAAATGTGTACCATTATCAGAATAGATGCGTGTAGGTAGCCCAAAATGAGGGATAATGTTATTTGTAAGGGCCTTGGCTACCGACAGTGCATCTGGGTGTGCTACCGGAAAAGCTTCTACCCATTTTGTAAACGCATCAATATCGACTAACACAAATCGCTTCTGTTGAACAGGAGTTAGTTCAATAAAATCCATACAGATTGTGTGAAATGGATACGGAGGCAGCGGAAAAGCTGCTGGGGTGATCCGCACCCCACCACCATGGTATCGTGCACAAAGCAGGCATGATAAACAAAATCGTTTAGCATACGCTATAAAGCCCTTGGTCCAGAAAATTTGCTGGATTATCTGAACCATAGCAGCAGGGCCCATATGAGATGGGCCATGCGCCACTAATGAGGCATACCTAAAAAGGTTTGTTGGCAAGACATACTTATCATTTGGACCTACAAAAACTCCCTGCTTTTGAATAGCCCCATATTTAACCCATCGCTGTTTTTCCTGAACTGTACTAAGTTCCTGCATTACCTGTAAAGTTTGTAGATCAAATTTATCTGTAGGATGAAGTTCCTTCTGTGTGGTCTTGAGTGCAAAAGTAGAGGTTAAGGCTACACTTTTTGCAGTTTTGTCAGCTAGTGCATTTCCAAGTGATACTGGATCCTTGGCATTTGTGTGTGCTGTGCACTTATGGATGGCCAATCCCCGTGGCAGTTGGACAGCTTGTAAGAGGCTAAGGATTAAATCCTTGTGGGTTATTTCCTTTCCTGAGGCCGTAACCATTCCCCTATTTTTCCATTGCTGTGCAAAGACATGGACCGTAGAAAAAGCATACTATCTGTGTAGATAGTAACTGCCTTATCCTTGGAAATGGTGCATGCTCTGGTCAAAGCAATCAATTCAGCCGCCTGTGCAGACAGGTTCCTGGGGAGAGGTTTTGCCTCTAGTACCTTAGTCTCAGTTGTGACTGCATAACCCACTTGTGTAATACCTGCCTCATTCTTACGTGCTGACCCATCTACAAACAGGGTCCAATCGGAATTTGCCAAAGGTTGATCCTTAAGGTCTGGTCTTGGTAAGACATTAGAGTGTATTAAGACTAAACACACGTGAGGGGCACCATCGTCAGCTGTAGGTAACAGCGTGGCTGGATTAAGAGTGGTGCATCACTCAATGGTCATGTGTGGTTGTGATAGTAACGTTGTCATGCAGGACGAATGTCTGCTAGGAGAGAGAAAGGTAACTTTATCCTGTAGAAGTATTACCACGACAGAGTGCGGTACTCGTAAGGTAAGGTCATGAAACAAAACTAGGGTTGCAGACGCCTGCACGGCCAGTGCAGCTGCGACTATTGCTTGTACACAGTGTGGCAACGATCATGCCACTGTGTCCAGTTTACTGGAATAAATAGCTAATGGTCTCAACTTATCCCCATAAGTTTGTAACATAACTGATGTCATAAAGCCCTGCTTACAATCTACTGTCTGAACAAAAGGTTTTGTATAGTCAGGGAAGCTAAGTGTTGCAGATCCTGCTATCAGTTGTGCTTTACCCTAGTAAATGCCTGTATTGCCTTATCCGTCCATTGCAGCGTGTCATGTGCTTCCATGGGAAGTGCAAAAATAAGTTCCGAAAGGGAACTTACTTCCTCTGCATAGTTGGGAATCCAACTACGACAAAAATTTGTTATTCCTAAAAATGACATCATTTCTTTTTTCGTACTGGGCATTGGTGCCTGTAAAATAGCTTCTTTTCTACAGCTATCTAGTTGTCTACCAGCATTTGAAATGGTATAGCCTAGATATCGTACTTCAGTTTTACAAAATTGTAATTTAGATTGATTTACCTTATGTCCCTCTTTTGCCAAGAAATGCAATAACCGAATAGTTTCGGACTCACAGACAGCCTCCATGGGTTCAGCCAGTAAGATGTCGTCCACGTACAATAGTAGATGACAGCCATGCTCTGGTTGAAACTGTGCCAGGTTGGTCGACATTTCTTGCGAAAAGATTGTAGGGCTTTCACAATATCCCTGCGGCAGTCTTGTGTATGTGTACCGCTTGCTCATAAACGTAAAAGCGAACCAAAAACCTACTATCTTCCTGTAGAGGGATAGAAAAAAATGCGTTACTGATATCAATGACAGAAAAATACTTATCTGTGGGAAGGATATCATTTAACAAAACAGATAGGTCTGGGACCATAGGAGCCCTTGGTACCACAGCAGCATTCACAGCCTGCAGATCCTGTACCATTCTCCAGGTCCCGTCCGGTTTCCTTACTGGGAACAAGGGTGTGTTACACGGTGAATCTGTGCATGGAATTAAAACCCCAGCTCGTAGTTTTGCTGTGATCACTGGTAGAATGCCTTCTTCTGCCTTTTTACTTAATGGATACTGACGCTTGTGAGGTCTAAAATCGGATTTTGGAGTTATTTTAACCTGTCCTGCTGTTTTTATTAGCCCAATGTCATGTTGCCCGCGGGACCATAAGGAGTCTGGCACTGATTGTAACTTTAATTCTTCCTGCGGGGTTAGGAGATATAGTCAGAATGGCCCTCCCCCGGGTGGTGTTAGCCTGTCTTCACGGAGGTGCACTGTTGGTCTAGCCTGGGTAACCCAATTTAGTCTTTGTACCTGAACTCCTTTACATGCCAATTGTTCTGGCATCATTTTAGCCCATTCAGTAACTTTCCTCCCCACCAGATACCATGCCATTTGCTCTTCCCTTGTTACAGAGACATGTGCAATAGAATTACTGCGAAAAAGTAACTGCATATCTTTTATAAGACTGCAGGTAACTGCAGAATTTCCTGATTTATCCCAATAGAGATTTTGTAACAGGATTTTTGTGACCTTGTGTTTAAAGAATTGCTCTTCATATTTGTTGTCTGGTCCTACATACTTTCTGTAATACATGGTACAGTGTAGTTGTTTAGCTACCACTGGTGGTTGGGTGCCATATTTGCTTAAGGCCAAATTAGTTAGCTCATTTACTACATTTTGTGGTCCAGTTTCAACAAGATCATTACTGTACCAGTAGTGTAAATCACCCTGCCCCACCTGTAACATAACATCTTGAATTTCTACTCATTTGGCTAGGACCCCTGATGCCGTCGGCACAGCTGCTATGCCAAACACGTGCATTAAATCTCTCCCTAATAAGTTTACAGGGCAAATTTTGGAGATAATGACTCGAAACCTGATAGTTTGGTTAGTTTCAGGGTCCGTGAACCATAAGGGTTTAGATAGTGGTTCCTTATAAATGCGGCCATTTGCTGCCTTGACTAATACATAGTCATCAGAAGTTACATCGGATGGCACTGCAGAATTTTTAGCAGGGTCCTGGAGGCCCCTGAGTCACACAAAAATTCTACATCCTTCCCTCTACTTGAAGTGTGATTATCGGTTGTGCCTCTAGCTGCATAGTTACAGCCAGCGCTGTTAAATTAACAACCTGATATTCGCCTTCTTCTGAAAAATCAGTCATTTCATTCTCCCATCCTGCACATTCTCCCTTACCCTCTTCGTTTACGTCCTCAAAAGCTTCCTCTTCACTCTGCCTTATTGAGTCTGGCCCATCAGCCTTTTTGTCCGGGTCTGATTCACCTCCACCACCATCATATAGTCATGCTGACTCATGATCCGGGGTGGTTTTAGTTCTTTCAGAAGACTGGCAATCCCTCGCAAAATGTCCCTTTTTACCACATTTGAAACATTCTCCTCTTTTCTGTCTGCCTTCATAATCTTCGGAGTGTCCCACATTCCCTCTTCCTCTGCCCCTGCCTCTGCCCCTTCCTCTACCCCTGTTAGTCGGACCTTGCAGTAGCATAAGTGTCCCATCTTCACTCACCGTAAAGGTTTGAGCTTGTTTTCTTTTCCTTTCCTCTAAATATTTTTCTGCATGTCTTGCATACTCCAGCAAGGGTTGCAGACATGCCGTCCTATGGTCTATCATATGTTTGTGAATTAAGTTACTGATTGCAGTTCTTCATCCTTTTGAAAAGGCATTTTTTAACTGTTGTTCATAAGGTGAATCATTTTTTTGATCGGGTGGTTTGTTCATTCCACTATGGTTATCAAAACACTGGGTAAGTCTCTGCAAATAGTTGTCTACTTTTTCATCGTCTGCTTGTACACATCTATTGATACAGGTCCAGTCTGCCCTAGGCTTCTATTTATCCATAATACGGGTTAGTAAACCCTTAACCTGCTTTTGGCATGAGTCTGAAATGTAGGCAAGTGGTCTATCATCTTCCCTGGTTATGGGGTTCCAGTCCCCACAGACCAGGTGCCAGTCGGGACCCAAAATTTGTCGAACTACTTGTTCTGTTTCTATGGCATTTAGCGTATAACTTTCTATCATGCCTGCGATATCCTCACAAAACTTGGTCATATCTAACCTAGGGTGTGGTATTCCTTCTACAGCTTTTCGAATGTCTTCCCGCGTCCAGGGTCAATAGACTAAAATGGTGGGACCCTGTCCAGACGTACCTGCTTGCGGATTTGCAACTTCTATGAGGGGATACTCTGTGGACGCCGAATTGACTTCGGCTTCCTTTTGTGTCCATTCTGATGTATCTATATTACGGTTCCGGAGTTCCAGGGTTTTACCTACTTGTTTTGTCAGTACTACGGGGGGTACAGTTTTATCCTGATTCTCTGTGTCATCTTCCTGATACTGGGGTGGACTAACCCTGTCTTCAGTGACGTCAGGATACAAGGGTGGGGCTGTTGGTTTCGACAGACAATAGATGTTTTCATCTTCTTTGTGGACAAAAAATGCACCTTTTGCACTCGAGCCACTACTTCCCTTATTTGAAAATTGTTCCTTATATCTCTTATTAGCTTCTTCTAACCATTTCTGTGCTTGAGGAAATCCTACCTTTTTTTGTTTCTTAACCTTACCTCCCATGTCCCTACTTGGGTCTCTCACTAGATTTTGACATTCTGATCTATTTAAGGTATCACTAAACCCATAATTTTTCTTCCATTTTTTCATATATTTCAAGTTTTTCGGATGTAATTTAAACATATATTCCTCATCCTCAGTCCTTTTATTTGAGCAGCCCTTACTATCACAACAACTGCTTCCTATTCCCATTTTTCTTATTTAAAAGAAAAACTGTTTCCTTTTCCTAAGATCTCTACCGGTCTTTTGTAAAATTTTAAACAAAAGAAATTCCTTTATGACTAGTCCCTTAAAAAAACTTTTACAAAAAAAAGCTTACCTTACTGCGGATCTTCCGCCCTCGTTCGTCACCGTCCCACGGATCGAATCTAAGAGTGACTGGCCTCTACTTACGACTTCTTCGTCGGAGGTCTTTCCGTTCAAGGGAGCCCAAGATTCATTCTCCCCTTCCTGTACAGGTTTTTCAGTCCCTCTTATGCGATTCGTACCATGAAGAGGTGGCCCCACGTTCTTGGGCGCCAGAAATGTCAAAAGATTTTAATACTCTTAACATATACTGGAAGAATCACGCAGCTAAAGGTAGGCCAAAAAAGAGTTTATTTTACATGCATGGAGACCTGCCACAAAGTACTTGGTATGTCAGCAGTCTAATTTCTGTACAATTTACATGGGTTTTTATACCCTCTTCTACACATACACAGCAGCTGGTTACTAGACAAGGGATTTCAGTCAAGGCTATAAATTCACTCACTGGAGCCTTAGATGGTCAAAAGTCAGACACAAGATAAGTTGGTACCTACATCAAGGTAACATCTATGCACTCCTCCTTGGTCAGAGGTCAGTCCCAAGATAGGCCTGTGCCTGGACCAAGGTAACATCTGTGCATTCCTTTCTGGTCAGCAAATTCCTTACAAGAAAAACAACTCATTTTAGCTTATTTCTTTGCACGCAATGCAGTTTCACATTTTAACCCTTCCTTATACAGGATACAAAGATGTTGAACACAAAGATTCTTACTACAGTTGTGTACTTTGAAACCGATTTTTTCCCATTAGTGTGCCATTTGGATTTTAAGGTAGGGTCCTTACCTTAAAATTCAAATAGCAAGCTAATGGCAAAAAAATCTGCTCCAAAGTACACAAAGGCTGTAGTGATACTGGCATGAATGTGCTTAGTTTCCAGTTGGGAAATACTACTGAAAAAAATCCACTGAGTAAAGAAAGCAGAGCAGAGTGAAGGACAAAACCAGACCTGACAAAAATACTGCTATAAACCTGAGGCATTGACAAGAGAATTCAAAATAAAAATGTTTCTGAGTTAGAAGTTAGAATTAAAAAAATAGAACTTAATTAGAAAAATGTCTCATTTTCTAACATGTCAACCAGCAGCACAACACTGTCACTTCAGTATTTTCCTTGAGCAGTTCAGCATCTTGCCATTATGAAAAGACACTAAAGTTCTACTAGAAAACAAAACGCGATACTTTAAAGCATCCCATTACTACAAAGATGCTCACTTTTGACATCCATCTACATACCTCTCGACCTTTTAGTGCAAGAAATCTGGACAAAGCCCAACATAATGTAAGCAGCACAACAAAAAGACACTAAATATTGTCTTATAAACTGAGAAAGTTGCTAGAACATGAGTTGTGTTGGCATTACTGTCAGAGACATACTAGGGGGACAAACAGCACAAAAATAGAGACACTAAATATTGGTCTTATAATATTTAGCCTATGCCTTGACAAAATAAAGTTGTAATCTCAGTTCAAAACAAATATTCATCTCTAGAACCGTACGTGTTTACTTGAAAACTGTAACTGGAATGGAAAACTATTCAACACAAAATAGTTTTTGCAAAGGTTGCATTCATTTTATTCCTGGTATTAAACTAGATTTTATAAGTCAAAATAAACACAGCTTATGATCTCAGTAACTGTTCATGCAACACATACCGCCAGCAGCATTTTCTTCATACCCCTGTGAGCTTTCATATGAGGCTAAGTAGTTATATCAACTTCACTTGGTTTTAGAGATATTCACAGAAATATGACCAGTATTATAATACATATAAATGGTACAAATAATATTAAATATTTTTAGCATCACTAAATAGAGGTCAAATATCACATCAGCTTTAAAACAAAATCTCCAATTACCCTGTATTCAGCATGGTTTTAGAATTCTTGAAACATAACACAATCAGTTAACATTTCAATATATTCACTTTTCTTTTTGCTCACTCTTGCTCTGGACTTTTAATGGAAACAGTGACAAAAAAATTTTAGTGGAAACAGTTAAAAAAACTTTTAGTTTAACCCCTCAAATTATATAATGCATGTTGTACGTAGGCAATCTTCTTTAAAAAAAAAACAATTAATTTAACTATCTGCAAAACAATACAGCTACTGAATCCTTTCTAAGGTTTGAATCCTTTCTAAGGTTATACCTCATACCATGCTTTTCGGCCCCAATACTTGGACCCAGTGGCGGCTGGTGACTTCAAATCACAGGGGGGCTGCAGGAGACAGCTGAATGGGTGGGGTCAAGGGGGTGTGTGGTCAACCAGAAAGGGGAGGAGCTATGCACAAAACCACAAAAAACTAACTTTAATTAAATACGCTGCCCTGGGTGGCAAACCATCATTATGAAAGTCCAATCAAGACAAAAATAAGTGTAGAAGAATAAAAATATTTCAATGCATTGGCTGCATGACAGCTTACTTAATATCTAGATGGAAACAAAAGGTTGTGAGGCATGAAAAAATAAATTACTTTTTAAATACATTACTGGAATGCCAGTCAAAATCAAGTATAAGAAAAACCAGAAGCACTCAACTCAAACCACTTCTCCTTGCACTGCAGTCCTAATTATAATATATTCAGCTTTATTAAAGTACCAAGTAACATGCTGAAAGTAGAAATCTATGTGATGCCCCCACTTGTAAAAATGTTTCTTATCCAAAAACGACCTTGTTTCATGGGGAAAACATGATAAAAGTAAAAAATGAAAAGCAAACAAGAAACAAGCTCAAGATACATTGCTTAAAGGATTACTGTACAGGTTATGGACCACACATGATTGGCATTCTGTTTAGTTTACTGGTAAAGTCTGTAGAGATGACTGGAAGTCTCCAACAAGTGTAATGAGCTTTTTAAAATAATGGAATCCTGTCCTTTAATACCCAAGGCTTATACATTATCTAGTCAAGTATTCTCTGCATGGCAACAACAGAAAGGCTTTCAATGTTGGCAATTCTTTAACAGTATGCTTATTAAAGCTTACTTGCATCTTACGATCTCAGACAAGCTTACCTTATGGTCATTAAAGCATTGCTACTTAAAACACAGAGCAACAGGCACTTTGAGTAATAAGCATAAATCAACAGTACAAAAATATGACAGAAACCAGACCATTCTGCAAAATCAAGGACAGATGAAAAGCCACTGTAGTACTTATGCAGTGTGTCCTCCCCATCCAAGGTAGATACAACTACTCCTTGCCTTGCTTGGACACATCCAGAGTCACTACATGGGGAGTGGGGTGCAACAAGCATGTCACAATTTGAAATCTCACTGGCTGACTGTGATGGCCCTGACACATTTGTCATACCTCTCAACCTCAAGAGCAAGAAATCTGGACAAAGCCATACACAGAAGTGGGACAAAGGCCCAACAATAAGGACAATTTTAAATATTGCTCTAATAAACTTAGAAAGATAATAGAATAGGTCTTGCATTAGTATGAATTTTCTGAAGGGTATAAAATCTGAAACTCAAATGTCTGTCATTTTCTAACTTCAGTCTTTAGTGATGTCACTAATTTGCCAAAAACACAATTTTATGAAAAATGGACAAAAGCATTGATGCAAAAATATAAAATAGACACACAATACAGCTGCTACCTGTCAAAGAAGGGACACTTTAATATTAGTACTGCTACCTTGAGCAGCTGACAAAATATAAAAGAATCTACATGCATTTCAAGTAATCTATAACTTTGATTATTACAGTTATTTCTTAATTGTAAACCCCCCATGTTTTCTTCCAAAATTGCTATTTTGGAGGGATTATAAGGGGAAGAGCAACATTTTGAGCCAAAATTGGGGACAGTTGAGAGGTTGGCTATGCCTAATTCTATAAAGCAATTTATTTGCATGTACCTCTCAACCTGTTAATGCAGTAAATCAGAACAAGGCCAAATATATTGGGGCACATATAAACAGTACTAAAATTGCTCTTGTATAAATTGAGACAGTTGATACAACAGCTCTTACTTTAACATGCATTTTTCTGAAGGTTATGAAGTCTGAAACTTAGAGTGACTTCTGGCAAATCATTTAGGAATTAAAACTACAAATTTTATGAACAAACCAAAAATAAGAAGCAAACATCTATTCATTCTTTGAAAATCTGGACAGTTGGTAGGTATAGTTCAGCTGGGCCTGTCTGAGTTTGCTGCCCTTCCCCCCCTGACAAAACAATGGTTGAATGGAGCCTCTGCAGCCATTCCAATGAACCATTATACTTGGCTATTTCACTCCATTTACCATAAACACTAATGTGCATACTGCTTTACTTCTATGATGAGTTGGACTTCATTTGAAAGTTTTATTTTGTATTTTACAGCACAAACACTAAGTCATCTGTTAAACAAAGCAATGCAGTCTCACAATGAAAACTTAGCATTAAAACTTCTCTGCCCTTGAAACTCACATTCATTGAAACAGCATTGAAACCCACATTCAAAGAAAATACATTTTGCCAGTGGCAGATAAAGATTAATTTTGGGCTGTTTTCGAATCATAGGCTCCTTGCATATGAAACATACATGTGCTCTTTGATACACCTTCCTCATTGTACTAAAATTATATTCCTTGTACAATACAGTACACTTGTTACAGGATGTTTTAAATTTGTTTTGAACATTTTTACCAGTAAGCAATGAAACAAACCATATGCACCCATAATGGCAAAACTGCCCAGTTGAGAACATTTATCATAAAAAGTCTACTCAGACTTCCACAGTCCACCATTATTAGTAAATATACACAATTCCACAGTCCACCATTATTAGTAAATATGCACAATTCCACAGTCCACCATTATCAGCAAATATGCACAATTCCACAGTCCACCATTATCAGTAAATATGCACAATTCTACAGTCCACCTTTATCAGTAAATATGCACAATTCTACAGTCCATTATCAGTAAATATGCACAATCTCTGAAGTCAGTCATCTAAATAATTCCACATTAAAGAAATCTGTAACTAATGAAGTGGTTGCTGCTAGCAATCACCTTTATATTTCATGGTTTCATCAAAAATAAAGTGTCTGTTGCCCCAAGAAATAAATTGTCTATATTACATTAAAAAAATGATAAGCTAGTAATAATATTGCAAAAGGAAATGGATGGCAAACTGATAACGAACTCATAGTTAGTATCTTCACCAAGGAGAACATTCTCAGTAATGGCAGCATCTACCCCTTGTGGGAGTAGAACCCACAACCTTCTGCATCAAAAGCAAGTACACAGCCTGTTGTGCTATAGTATTAACTTGGCAAAGCACTAAACTTCTATTCCCCTGCAGCTCTCAGTTCCTTGTAAAATCTACTCAATACTCAACTGCATCTCAACTTCGCAGCTCAAGAAAACTGGAAAAAGCCAAAATGTATTGGGGGGGGGGGGTCAAAAGCCCAAAAACAGGGACACATTAAACATTGCTTGTATAATCTTGGAAAGTTGCTAGAATAAAATGTTGTGTTGCCACCATATATTTTACTGCCAAGGTCCCTGAGCAAAAACAGTCAGAGTAACATACCACTGCCACATCAGCTGCTTTGTAAAAAGAGGAAGACTGAAACTTAAATGGCTATCATTTAGTGAATTCAGTTCTCACCATAGCTGTCAACCTCTTAGTACAAAACACCTGGACAAACCCAGTAATGAGGGAATACAGCCCTCAAACATATTCAGTGAATTCAGTTCTTGCCATAGCTGTCAACCTTAGCACAAAAACCTGGACGAAGCCAATAATGCGGGAATACAGTCCCAAAATAGGGACAAATTTAAAATATTCATCTTATAAACTTGGAAAATTGCTAAAAAAAAAAAAAGGTTGTGCTACTATGTATTCTGAAGAACATGAAGTTGGAAATTCAAATGCCGGTCAATTTTACTGCGGACAGAACAAAAACAATTTTCAGCAGAGACGCAGGGATTAAAACTGCAGACACATCTTTGTAAAATGGCAGGGCACCAGAGCAAATCCACACAAACACAGGCAGGAGATGCACACTCCACACAGAAGCCACCCCAACCAAAAATCAAACCAGAAAACCTATAGCTGTGAGGCAACAATACTACCACCACACCATCAATTATGCAAGGAATTAAACATTCAGAAACCTGAAGTCTGAAATTCAAATGCCTGTCAATTTTACTGCGGACAGAACAAAATAATTTTCAGCAGAGACGAGGGATTAATACTGCAGACACGTCTTTGTAAAATGGCAGGGCACCAGAGCAAATCCACACAAATACAGGGAGGAGATGCAGACAGAAG
This sequence comes from Protopterus annectens, assembly GCF_019279795.1. Lineage (NCBI taxonomy): Eukaryota > Metazoa > Chordata > Ceratodontiformes > Protopteridae > Protopterus > Protopterus annectens. Next base: position 1,151,041,774 of record NC_056739.1, read on the forward strand.
CCACCCCAACCAAGAATCAAACCAGAAAACCTATAGCTGTGAGGCAACAATACTACCACCGCACCATCAATTATGCAAGGAATTAAACATTCAGAAACCTGAAGTCTGAAATTCAAATGCCTGTCAATTTTACTGCGGACAGAACAAAACCAATTTTCAGCAGGGATTAAAACTGCAGACACGTCTTTGTAAAATGGCAGGGCACCAGAGCAAATCCACACAAACACATGGAGGAGATGCAGACTCCACACAGAAGCCACCCCAACCAAGAATCAAACCAGAAAACCTATAGCTGTGAGGCAACAATACTACCACTGCACCATCAAATACAGAAGGAATTAAACATTCAGAAACCCTTAAGTCTGAAATTCAAATGCCTGTCAATTTTATTTAACATTTTTAATCAGGACAGTCTGACTTGGAACAAATAAACAATTTTCAGCAGAGGCCCAGGAAGAAATAATGCAGACATGTCTTTGTAACATGGGAGGACACAAAAGCAAACCCACACAAACACAGGAAGAAGATACAGACCCCACAAAGAAGGAACCCCAGCCAAGAATCAAACCCAAGAACCTGCAGCTGTGAGGCAACAATGCTACTACTACACCATCAAATATCAAGCATTGCAACATTTACAAACCACAGATATTATGAGGAACAGATCAGATCGAATATGAGGCAAAAATCTGAAATTTTTTTACAAATGGTGGTGGGTAGGGAACTCAAGTCTTTAACACCTGCATACAGGGTACAGGGTTCAAGCCTGAGGCATTCCCTACCACACCACCATAAGCACCTGGGGCATTTACACACACACACACACACACACACACTAGTAAAGCACAAGCACCATACACACACACACTAGTAAAGCACAAGCACCATACACACACACACTAGTAAAGCACAAGCACCATACACACACAAATAAACATTGTAAATTAAAAAGCACAAACTCCATACAAATAAAAATAAACATTGTAAATTAAAAGGCACCTTACCTGAATACATCCAGTTAACGTACATACATCCTTCCCGCGCAATACTGAAGACCCGCGAGGCGGGTCTGTGCACTGTAAAAGTGCACAGATGTCTCCTTGTGTCCCCCTATGGGGACGGCTGGACTGCCTTGAGCATGCGCGAGCCGCCCCTGCTTGGACCGAACCACAAAAGGAGGGGGAGTATCGATATTCATCAAAGATACCCACACCTCCGGGTTGGTGGCAAAGCACGAAGCATCAGAGACTATCCATGTGCAACTAACAGTGGGTAAAACTGCCTTCCAGTTTATAGCCTGCTACAGACCACCCTCCCAAACCCAGGAACCCCACTCGGCCTTCCTGAGAACACTGGAAAATATGAAGGTCTCTCCAAACACCATTATATTGGGCGACTTCAACTACCCAAACATAGACTGGGAGCATTACTCTAGCTCCAACACCCTAGCCCAAAGGTTCCTAGAATTTATAAACTCAAATGCTATGGAACAACTTGTTACCACTCCCACAAGAGGGGAAAACATACTGGACCTGATCATCACCAACATGGGGACTCTATGCTCCAGACCAGAAGTGTATCCTTCACTGGTAAGATCAGACCATAAACTAATCTCACTGCATATTCACATCCCGACCCCACCCCCTGCCTAGAAAACCACAGTGAAAAACTTCTCTAAAGCAAATTTCACAATCCTCAAAGCCGAGGTGGAATCCTTCAAAGCCCCCGGGCCTGTGGAAAATACAGCCCATACCGCAGAATCCTTTATAAACGCACTCTATGAATACCGTCAGGAATGCATGGATCATGCGATCCCAAATAAAACCAAGACCCAATCCTCCAAAGGCAGATGTCCTGTCTGGTGGACCACAGCCATAAACAAACTATACAATAGAAGGAGGAAGCTACTAAATGATAGAGCAAAATCCCAAAAGGGAAGGCATCACTGATCAGTATTAGCAAAAAACTACGGGCACTCATAAAATTGTCTAAGGCCAGCTTCGAGAGAAAAATTGCACAGGACACTAAGGATAATCACAAGGCTTTCTTTAGTTATGTTAGGAACCTGGGTGGTAATTCCCAGATATGCTCAGAATTAGTCCAAAATGACAAAAAATACACTGAACCCACAGACATTGCCAACATCCTAGCTGACAGGTTCAGCGCAAACTTCTCCCCCCCTCCCCACCAAAAGGGCAAATATCTATCTCAGCAGAGTTCTGCCCCCCTGACATCTCAGATGCTCAGGTAAGAGCCACCCTCTCCAAATCAAAAACACAGCATCAGTGGGACCAGACGGTGTCCCGGGCTGCGTCCTACATGAACTCCAAGAAGAGCTAAACCCAAACATAAAACTACTATTCATCCTCAGCCTTACTACAGGTTATGTGCCCAAAAAGTGGCGTACAGCAACAGTGATCCCTCTCCATAAAGGTGGTGCCTCAATGGATCCTGGAAACTATCGCCCCATAAGCCTGACTAGCTTGGTCTGCAAAGCTATGGAAAGGATCATCATGGACCTCATAAATAAAGATATTGGGGACCTACAGGCACTGGATCCTACCCAGTTCGGCTTTGTTAAGGGCAGATCCTGCCTCTTAAACCTGGTTGATTTCTTTGAAACAGTCACCAAGGCCATTGACGAGGGGAAGGTGGTCCACACAGCCTACCTGAACCTCGCAAAAGCCTTCGATACAATACCCCACTCGGGCATTATAGATAAGCTCACCAGCTTAAATATAAACCCCTATGTCACTAGATGGATTGCAAACTGGCTCAAGGACAGAACCCACATGGTTAGAATTGCTGGAGCCATGTCAGACTCCAAACCAGTTACAAGTGGTATCCCACAAGGCTCATTCCTGGGACCTCTCTTGTTCAGTATATATTTCTCGGAGGTACAGGCCAACACGGAAGGACTGTGGCTGACCAAGTTCGCAGATGACTGCAAACTGGGCGCCATAATCGACTCTCCAGCCGACACAAGCATCCTCCAAAAGGGCCTCATAGAAACAGACAACTGGTGCCAGAGCCATGGCCTCAAGCTAAATGCCAAAAAGTGCATAGTCATCCCCTTTGGCAAAAGCAAAGTGCCCACAAATTACCACATAGGTGGTAATCCATTAAGTACAGAAGAAGTAATTAGGGACCTGGGGACCCAAGTTGAGAGCAATCTCTCATTTGACAACCACGTGGCCAAAGTGGTTAGAAAAACATTTTATATAGCCCACCTAATCATGAAGGGATTCACATCTAGATCAGGGGAGGTCATCGTGCCTCTTTACTCATCCCTCATCAGGCCCATAATTGAGTACAATGCCCCTTTTGGGATGTACCTTACCAGACACCTGCAGCAACTGGAAAGACCCCAAAAGTACCTCACCAAGAGGATCAAAGGGCTCAAACAGATGCCATATGCTGCCCGGTTAAAGAAACTCCAGCTCTACTCAGTGGCATACCGCCTGTTCAGAGGTGATCTGTGCCTGACGTATAAAGCCATGTCCAACCCGGAATTAATGGACATGCTGCACCTCAGAAAATCCAAATCCCATCGAGCTACTCGATCGAGAGACTTGAACCTCAGCACTGAAATAAATAGGACATGCTGGAGGGGCAGATTCATAACCCAGAGGCTCCCTTCACTCTGGAATAAAATCCCAGTCCAGGTTAGGCAGAGTCCCTCATTGACTCTCTTCAAGAGGAATCCTGATGAATGGATGGGAGATCATAGGTTTACCCCAGGTATCACTTCTGTGTCACTGTTAGACAGAGGCACAGTATACTAACCTCGAAAAAGGGCATAGCAAAATAAATTTAAAATGGGTGGCGAAAGCCAAACACATTCTGGCTAGGCTTATAAATACCCTAGGGCAGATAGCCTAGTATGAACCTATGAACCTAAATGCCCTGGCCACAGCTACATTTATAAAAAACACTTACCGCTACCAACTTGTCCCCAGCAGCTCAATACAATCCAGACTCCACACAGTACACAAAAATCAGCCCCAGTTGTCTAGCAGGCAGGCAGCAAAACAAAACCTTAGACTTGACACTCTTGATCCACCCAGAACCACCAAAGCAATGGTTATATCCCTGAAGCCCCTTCAGCTGCTGATTCTTCTTCTGGAGCTCGAGTCCTGACCCCTGATGTCTTCAATCCCCAGCCATGCTTATTCCTTATTCCTGGTCTTCCGCTGTTGTTGTTGGAAGATCACTGCTTCCTGGAAGCCTTTTTCAAGCCATTATTTTGGCGCAAAAAGGCTTCCCGGAATATGATTGGCCTATGCATTGATTTGTGTGCCGCGATGCTGATTGGCAGTAATTGCAGTACACAAACTAATCAGAATGCGTGTAGCAGAGCCACTACTGTTCAATGCAGAACAGCAGAACAGTGGCTTCGCCTGTCGTTAAATGCGGAGCGTTCCGCATAATCCGGAGCACCTGGATGCTCAGGTGTCCACTTCCTAGATGTCTGGGGTAGCATTTTGAGGATTGAATACATCTTTAAAATGGTGGTTAGTGGGGACAATGACATTAGGTTTGAGTACAACATGTTAATTTCTGGCTACACCCCTGTCAGAATTTGACATTTACAGATATATACAAAAATAGCAAGCATGCATAAGGCTATCACCTGTCCCAATTCATGCAGGACAAGTTCCTATTTCGGCTTTTGTGACAAAAAAAAAATACAAATGTCCTGAGAGTTGACCAAAAGTATTTCTAGGTTTCCTCTTATAGTTACATAAAACAATTATTTTGGGGTCTGCAATGCTTTAATATTATATGAAAGAAACAGATACTACTTAAACTCCACAACATTGAGCTTTTATTTTAGCAAAAAAGGGAAATATTGACTTTTGTATACTCGCGTGGGTGCAGTTTATCCTTCAAAATTTCATGTTTCTGTAAAAAGTCCATCTCTGGGCCATACCTCTCAAACTCTCAGTGCAAGAAATCTAGACAAAGGCAAAAAAGGAGGGGGGGTGCCAAAAATAGGGACAGATTTTAAATATTGCTTATATATATATATATATATATACATATATATATATATATATATATATATATATATATATATATATATATATATAGAGAGAGAGATCTTATAAACTTTGAACATTGCTAGAATAACACGTGTCATGTTAATATGTATTTTCTGAAGAATATGAGTTCTGAAACTCAAATGGCTATCACTAATTAGTGACGTCAATCCTCAATGATTTGCCAGAAAACAAAACACAAATTATGAGGTACAGACAAAAAATATCAGGCAAAAATGTGGATATTCTCTGAAAATCTGGGCAGCTGAGACGTACTGGCAAATGAAAAGATAATAACCCTAGCAGACTATGTTCAGACCTCTGGCTAAGATGGTATAGTATGAACACATGGAATCCCAGAGCTGGTTCTATCTACTCCTTACTGTCATGACCTGTGCTTGGTGAAGCAATAACACATTAAATATATTAAACAATCTACTAATTAAAAGGAGTAGTAGTACTAATAGAAGTAGCATTTCTTCCTTTTGCATCAACTTTGTTGCCTGCCTCTCCACACTTCCTGTCCCCATTCATTGTCTCAAATCTATGAGAATTAGAATCAGACAAGATGACCACCATTATACCGTGGATCACAGTCTTGTTTAGACATGAAATCTGCCATGTCTCTTGTGGCAGTTTTGGACACTAAATTCATTTATGACATCTGCATGGTCTGTCATAAAAATAAATAAATAAATAAAATAGAGCCTTGAGAGGCCATACAAAAACAGTGATTTTGTGACAATCAGTAGCAGAAATGCCGCAGCTTGTGCTTTCTTGCTGCCAAGGTTCCTACATTGTCTATGTACTAACTAACTTTCTTACAACCACTGCACATAAAGCTAATCTACCCTACAACAGAATTGTATCTATTGCTTCTGGTATTCCTTTCTGCCTTCCTAATTATGAAACAAGCTTATCTGTCAAAAAGTATCCATTTGAAGCTAACCTAACTCTTAAGCTTATTAACTGCCCAGTATTATCCTATATATTGACCAGATATTCCTACTCAAGACCACTTTGTTTCTCAGATACCTCCTTAGAATAAGTCATTGACTAACTAATGAACAAGGGCAATCAAGCTACAGTATTTTAAGGCTATAATACTTCTTGCTAACATATGAGATCTTTTGTCTATACGGGGTAACAAAATAGCCATGAAGTCTCACCCATGTAACCACCTACATCATATATATACATATATATATATATATATATATATATATATATATATATATATATATATATATGTTTCCTGTTTGTTACTTGTATAGTCATAATTCAGTGTCACTGGGCATGCTTTGAATATTTGTATTTTCCCTGTGTTTACCAGGTTCACTAACAATTCTACTGGTGATACATTGGCTACTCTTTGTCTATATAGTTGCCACAATTTGGCAATGTGTATCTGGTATATAAAATCCACACTAATCTGCTGCTTTTGTGTTTGCTCAGATTAGGTATCATTAATGACATAACAAGACTGACACTGGTTGCATTTGGGTAAATAATTGTAGATAAGTCTTTTCAGACTTGTTGGCTGTTGGGGAAGCACCCACCAAGAGGAGAAAACGCTGAGAGAAGAAAGGAGCTACTTTTGAGATTTTAAGTATTTTTCTTCAGATTATTTGCTAAGTTTTTCTGCATAGCTGCCTACTTTGAGCATTTTCTGGCTTGTTAAACTTGATTTTTGCATTGGTAACTGTATTTAGAACGCAACCTAGAGCTGTTTACTGAATTTCCTGTTTGCACTTATTTTTAAAATCCTTTTTTTCTTAAAACGTGCATTTTATCTGTCTCTGGCCTAGCACTCAAGTGTGGGGTCATTTATTACACTGTTATAACTTGTTGATACTTGTGAACCTCTGCTATTTTAAAAAAAACAAAAAAAAAAAACAAAAAAATCTTGCTTTTTTCCCACTTTTCTGAGATTTAAAAAAGTTCAGTTACAGGCTTGCTGTTCTGAACTGTTTGTAAGTTTCTTGGAGGCCATTTGTTGCTTGGGCTAAAGGGAAGTCTTTCTGTTCATCAGTTGCAGTGATAAACATTGAGCAGCCTGCCTGCCCCTGTGGGAGTGGTTACTGCCTTGAAACTGTAGTTTTATTGGCAAATTTGGGTCAATTCCATACTCCTTGATCTCCCTCTCTTAAAACCAGATTGCCTCGTGGTTTTGGCATCTTTTCAGACTTGTTGGCTGTTGGGGAAGCACCCACCAAGAGGAGAAAACGCTGAGAGAAGAAAGGAGCCACTTTTGAGATTTTAAGTATTTTTATTCAGATTATTTGCTAAGTTTTTCTGAATGGCCGCCTACTTTGAGCATTTTCTGGCTTGTTAAACTTGATTTCTGCATTGGTAACTGTATTTAGAACACAACCTAGAGCTGTTTCCTGAATTTCCTGTTTGCACTTATTTTTAAAATCGTTTTTTTCTTAAAACTTGCATTTTATCTGTCTCTGGCCTAGCACTCAAGTGTGGGGTCATTTACTGCACTGTTATAACTTGTTGATACTTGTGAACCTCTGCTATCTTTAAAAAAACAAAAAAACAAAAACATCTTGCTTTTTTCCCCACTTTTCTGAGATTTAAAAAAGTTCAGTTACAGGCTTGCTGTTCTGAACTGTTTGTAAGTTTCTTGGAGGCCATTTTTTGCTTGGGCTAAAGGGATGTCTCTCTGTTCATCAGTGGCAGTGATAAACATTGAGCAGCCTGCCTGCCCCTGTGGGAGTGGTTACTGCCTTGAAACTGTAGTTTTATTGGCCATTTTGGGTCAATTCCAAACTCCTTGATCTCACTCTCTTAAAACCAGATTGCCTCGTGGTTTTGGCATATTTTCAGACTTGTTGGCTGTTGGGGAAGCACCCACCAATAGAAGAAAAAGCTGAGAGAAGAAAGGAGCCACTTTTGAGATTTTAAGTATTTTTCTTCAGATTATTTGCTAAGTTTTTCTGCATAGCCACCTACTTTGAGCATTTTTTGGCTTGTTAAGCTTGATTTCTGCATTGGTAACTGTATTTAGAACACAACCTAGAGCTGTTTACTGAATTTCCTGTTTGCACTTATTTTTAAAATCGTTTTTTTCTTAAAACTTGCATTTTATCTGTCTCTGGCCTAGCACTCAAGTGTGGGGTTATTTACTGCACTGTTATAACTTGTTGATACTTGTGAACCTCTGCTATCTTTAGAAAACCAAAAAAAAAACTGCTTTTTTCCCACTTTTCTGAGATTTAAAAAAGTTCAGTTACAGGCTTGCTGTTCTGAACTGTTTGTAAGTTTCTTGGAGGCCATTTTTTGCTTGGGCTAAAGGGAAGTCTCTCTGTTCATCAGTGGCAGTGATAAACATTGAGCAGCCTGCCTGCCCCTGTGGGAGTGGTTACTGCCTTGAAACTGTAGTTTTATTGGCCATTTTGGGTCAATTCCAAACTCCTTGATCTCCCTCTCTTAAAACCCTCTTTTGCGCGGTTTTTTACGTTTTTGTGCATAGCGCAACAATGGGCAGCGCCGCCTAATTGGGTTTAAACTATTCCTGGCTCCACGAAGTCTGCTCTTCACTTTTTCCCTTAGAACTGCTCTATCTCTCAAATTAAACACCATATTCTCATTCTAAGGCCCTTCACTGGTCCAAATAAGTAATTTTACAAGTTAGCACTATTAAACCATAAGCACTACTTACTCTTATACTCTCTATGATTACCTTGACCCCTATTGGTCCGTCTTAATTCAGTTTCCCTATATTACTCTAGCATGTCCAAAGGTCAGTCAATGGTTTCCTCTCCAGTCCAGCTGGTGAATCTGGGAATTTTGAGGCAATGTTACAACTGTCTCATGTACACGGACAACCCTCTCCTCCTCCAAACAGGTTCAAATATGTGTGAGAGATGCAACCATATAGCCAAACTGGAGGCTGAGCTCTCTCATCTCAAAACTGGTGAAACCAGTCAGGAGGAGAAGGTAACCTCACACAACACAATTCCAGTATCACATAGTCCCACCACATCAGCGAACCAAACACATAAATACACAAAAACATACTCAGAGGCTCTAAATAAAAATCTACCTAAGCAACAGAGACCTCCAAAGCAGACATCCAAGCAAACACTACCCCAAGACAAAACACGCACAACACATAGCCCACAAAGTCAGTGTGCCAAGCAGCCACAGCCCTTAAGGCTGAATAACACACTTGATACTCTTGTAATAGGTGACTCTATTGTCAGACACACTGACATCCCGCTCACCAGGCTGAACAAAGAGAAGGTCACAGTGAGCTGCCTATCAGGTGTTAGGATCCGCCACATAACACAAGCACTCAGGTCAATCCAATGCAAATACAAATATGACTCAGTCATTGTACATGCTGGTGTGAATGACCTGAGACGTACCTCCCTGGACTACATGAAAAGAGACCTAGAGGAGCTCTCTGATCATGTAGCCCAGGCCGGTATGACCCTGACCTTGAGCAGCATCTTACCCTCACCTAGAATGATGCCACAGTACAAAGACAAAATTATCTATTTTAACAATTGGATAAAATTTTGGTGTCATTCAAAGGGGATCCAGTGTCTGTCAGCCTGGGATGACATGCTCGACAAGCCATGTTGCTTCGCTAGGGATGGCTTGCACCTGTCACCACTGGGCTTTCGGATATTGGCAAAGGTTCTTGCCACCCCCATAGTGCCTTTTTTATGTAAGGCTCAAAAGTCAAACCCACCTCCATAGTTAGCACAAGGAACAAGAAACTAAGGGTAATGCTGCTAAACGCCAGAAGTCTTAACCTCAAGATGCACGCACTTGAAGCTCTCCTCAGTATGGGAAACCTGGTTCAAGGCTCCAGAGAGCACCCCAGCACTACCAGGTTATACCTCATATCATGCTTTTCGACCCCAAAACCCGGACCGAACCACAAAAGGAGGGGGGACTTCCATATTTATCAAGGATATCCACATGTCCAGGTTAGTGGCATTGCACAAAGTATCGGAGATCATCCATGTGCAACTAACAGTGGGCAAGACTGCTTTTCAGTTTATAGCATCCTACAGACTACCCTCTCAAAGTCAGGAATCCCACTCGGCTTTCCTGAAAACATTGGAGAACATGAATATCTTTCCGAACACCATTATATTGGGCGACTTCAACTACCCAAACATAGACTGGGAGCACTACTCAAGCCCCAGCACCTTAGCCCAAAGGTTCCTGGAAATTATAAACTCAAATGCTATGGAACAACTAGTCACCACTCCCACAAGAGGGGATAACATACTAGACCTGATCATTACCAACATGGGTACTCTATGCTCCATACCAGAAGTATACCCTTCATTGGTAAGATCAGACCATAAATTAATTTCACTGGCTATCCACATCCCGACCCCACCCCCAACCCAGAAAACCACAGTGAAAAACTTCTCAAAAGCGAACTTCTCACTTCTCAAAACCGAAGTGGAATCCTTCAAGGCCCCAGGGCCAGTGGAAACTATGGCCCAAACTGCAGAATCCTATATAAATGCATTCTACAGACATCTCCAGGAATGCATGGATCATGCTATCCCAAACAAAACCAAGAACCAATCATCCAAAGGCAGGCATCCAGTCTGGTGGACCCCAGCCATAAATAAACTGTGCAACAGAAGGAGGAAGCTACTACATGATAGAGCAAAATCCCTAATAGGGATGGCAGCTCTGATCAGTACTAGCAAAAAATTACAATCCCTCATAAAATCCTCCAAGGCCAGCTTTGAGAGAAAAAATGCACAGGACACTAAAGACAATAATAAGGCTTTTTTCAGTTATGTTAGGAACCTGGGATGCAACTCCCAGACTTGTTCTGAGTTGATTCTAAATGACAAAAAATACACTGAACCCACAGACATCGCCAATATCCTGGCAGACAGGTTCAGTGCAAACTTCTCCACCCCCACCCCCCCAAAAGAGCAAGTATCTATCCCGGCAGAGGGCTGCCTCCCAAACATCTCTGATGTTCAGGTGAAGGCTGCCCTCTCCAAAGCAAAAAACACTGCTTCCATGGGACCAGATGGCGTCCCTGGTTGCGTCCTACATGAACTCCAAGAAGAACTAACCCCTCAAATAAAACAGCTGTACAATCTCAGCCTCACTACAGGATATGTGCCCACAGAATGGCGTACAGAAACAGTGGTCCCACTCCAAAAAGGTGGAGCCTCTACGGACCCTGGAAACTATCGCCCCATAAGCCTGACTAGCCTAGTCTGCAAGGCTATGGAGAGGATCATCATGGAGCTCATAAACAAAGACATTGGGGACCTACAGACACTAGATCCTACCCAATTCGGCTTCGTCAAGGGCAGATCCTGCCTTTTGAACCTGGTAGACTTCTTTGAAACAGTCACCAAAGCCATAGCCTATCTGGACCTAGCAAAGGCATTTGACACAATACTCCACTCGGGCATCATAGATAAGCTATCCAGCTTAAATATAAACCCCTATGTCACAAGATGGGTCGCAAACTGGCTCAAAGACAGAACCCACGGAGTGAGAGTTGCTGGAGCCATGTCAGACTCGAAACCGGTCACAAGTGGCGTCCCACAATGTTCTGTCCTGGGACCGCTCTTGTTCGGTATATACTTTTCTGAGGTACAGGCCAACATGGGAGGACTATGGCTCACCAAGTTCGCAGATGACTGCAAACTGGGCGCCATAATCGACTCTCCAGCTGACACAAACATCCTTCAAAAAGGTCTCACAGAGATGGATAACTGGTGCCAGAGCCATGGTCTAAAGCTAAATGCCAAAAAGTGTATAGTCATACCCTTTGGCAAAAACAATGTGCCCACAAATTACCACATAGGCGATAACCCATTAAGTACAGAGAAAGTAATTAGGGATCTGGGGACCCAAGTTGATAGCAATCTCTCCTTTGACAACCACATTGCCAAAGTGGTTAGAAAGACCTTCTACATAGCCCACCTCATCATGAAAGGATTCACATCTAGATCAAGAGAGGTAATCGTGCCCCTTTATTTATCCCTCATCAGGCCTATCATAGAATATAATGCCCCTTTTGGGATGTACCTTACCCGACACCTGCAGCAATTAGAAAGACCCCAAAAGTACTTCACCAAGAAAATCAAGGGACTCAAGCAGATGCCATATGCTGCTCGGTTAAAAAAACTCCAGCTCTACTCAGTTGCATACCGCCTACTTCGAGGCAATCTATGCCTGACATATAAAGCTATGTCCAATCCAGAATTAATGGACATGCTCCACCTCAGTAAATCTAAATCCCTTAGAGCCACACGCTCAAGGGACTTAAACCTCAGCACAGAAATAAATAGAACTTGCTGGAGGGACAGATTCATAACCCAGAGGCTCCCTTCACTCTGGAATAGAATTCCAATTCATGTTAGGCAGAGCACCTCACTGAATCTCTTCAAGAAGAATCTTGATGAGTGGATGGGGGATCATAGGTTTGTCCCGGGGATTACTTCCGTGTCACTATTAGACAGAGGCACAGTAAACTAAACCTTAAAAAGGGCACAGTATACTCAAATCAAGGGGTGGTGTAAGCCAAACAAAATCAGGCAAGGCTTGTAATTGCCCCAGGGCAGATAGCCTAGTATGAACCTATGATCCTATGAACCTATAAAGACATTTTCAACTGTTGCTTGCATACCGTCTGTTCTCCTCTCTCTCTCTCTCTCTCTCTCTCTATATATATATATATATATATATCTATGGGGTATGGACACATGCTCGACTAGCATATGTCCGAATCACAAAACATCGAACACACATACACGCAAGTGCTTAATATCGACAAGTACTTCCATGTATGTGTGCCTGTTTAGTAGATTGGACTACAGTGCGGGTAAGGGAAAATTCCCTTTTCCCCACTGTAGTGCGATCTTGGAGTGAGAATAATAAAGTAGGGGGGGTGTGGAGGGCACAGCCCCTCACATGGGGGGTGCAGGGGGCAAAGCCAACCTGAAGAAACGTAGATTTTTTTTTTGAACTACACATACACGGAAACGCTTTTCGATGTTAAGCGCTTTCGTGTATGTGTGTTCGATGTTTTGTGATTCGGACATATGCTAGTCGAGCATGTGTCCTAGACCCATAGATAAATATATATATATATATATATATATATATATATATATACATATGTCCGTTTGCTTTTTGTTTGAATTTACTGTCTATTGGAAATAAATAGTTTTTTGCATTAGAGGTGGCCTTTATTGTGCTGGAAAACTACTGGAGAATTAGTGGCTTTGTATATATATATATATATATATATGTGTGTGTGTGTGTGTGTGTGTGTATATACACACACACACACACACACACACACACACACACACACACACACACACACACACACACACACATTTTTTATTGCAATTATATTTATATTAAAACTTGTTACTAGTTTATTTATATCTGGATTTATTCCATTTGGCCTCCTCTGTAAATATGGTCTGTCAAGTAGGTGCTGTTTGTTAATGAAAATAAATACATACATATCTTGTCCCACTGCTTCATCATAGTGCCACTACATTGTTCCCGGGAGGTTGAGTAAGCTGAAAGACAGGCAAGTCCTCATTTCAACAACAGTCTTGCATCTACCTGTCATTCTGCCTTTCCCTAGTAAGTTTATTACCTTTACCATTCCCTGCAGGCTGTGATGGAACTGCAGATGATGTTAACATAGCACCCCCCCCCGAAAAGAAGCAGACCAAAGTAACAGAGATGACTGTAGTATGTGTTACAATAAAGGAAGTGTGCCATACATTGTTAGGTGACCTTGGGAAGGAATAGTAAAATACAGTAATAAATAAACAACAATAACATTAATTGAATAAGAAAAAAAGGAAAGATGAGAGGAGACAAGTAAAAGAACAGTGAAATACAGAAAATGTAGAATAAAATTTAAAACAATGCAGAAAACAGAGAATAAAATGTAGGGAATGGAAAATAATGAGGTAATAGAAGATGAGAAAATTTAAGTAATCAGGTAAGTAATAGTAAATCAAAAATGCAAGCATATATATCACAAAAATAAAGAACAACCAGCTGGTAAACGCGAACCGTTGCAAAAAAAACAATCATAGTAGAAGTCAAGAAAACTGCAACTGTGACGAAGTATAGCTCCAATTCTCATAAAATACAGCTTCCAAGTTTTACACAATGTATATGATCTGAGGAAGCCACAGTTAGTGCTGAAAGCGCTTACCTATTAATAAAGGAATATTTGCTTGTACCGTGTGAAACTTGGAAGCTATATTTTATGAGAATTGGAGCTATACTTCATGTCACAGTTGCTGTTTTCTTGACTTTTGCAAGCATATATATGTTTATGCTTGGGGACAGTTACTGAGGCCTAGAAAATTAGAACATATGTAAAAAAATACTAAGGTAAGTTAGTCAACTATAAGAAACAGTTGTAAAGTATTAAAATGAGAATGCCCTGATTGAAAAAGCCAAAGAATTTCAACATAAAATGGACAGGAAGAATAAGGGAAAAGATTGAAAAAGTCAAAATCAGATGCAACCGGAGGGAGCACAGTGATGATTTACTTATTGGATGTGAATAATTTTATTAAAAGGCAGACATTTTGTACTCTGGGAATAATGATTCCATCACACTTTTGTATAATTTTCAATCAGATATGAGGCTATCCACCAGGATAAAAAAAAACTGCCAAACTTGCATTGTCTTTTTCAGCAAAACATTAATAAATGCATTACAACTGCTGTTTATTGAATCTGCAGTCAGTGGCGTAACTACGAGAGGCGAAGTGAGGCAATTGCTTCAGGGCGCCAAGCGGCAGGGGGCACTTTGGGCAGGGGCGGCTCGTCCTATTGGACTGCAGCCCTCCCACTTAGAAAATAACAAAAAAAAAAATCTGTAAAACATAAAAACAGTGAGCGATCCCAGACTGCCTTACCAGCAGTCCTGATATGGACACATGGACATGGAGAACAGAGGAGGTCCGGACTGCTTCAGTCACAGTCAGGACCAATGAGGAGGACTGAGCTGCTCTCGCGGGACTTTTTCAGTGCGCAGGCTTCGGCTTCAGGTAGGTGTTTGGATTGTGGGCTTGCTTGCTGTTGTTCAGTCGCTTCTTCGTGGATCGGTCTGTTTGTTCGGGTGCGCGGATCAGTCTGTAGCTTGCTTGCTGTTAGGTCGGTCGCTTGGTCTCATGGATCAGTCTGTGGCTTGCTGTTGGGTCGGTCACTGGGCTAGGTAGGTGAAGGGCTGTGTGTTGATTGCTGGGTTTGCTTGGTCAGGTGTGTGTGTGTGTGTGTGTGTGTGTGTGTGTGTGTGTGTGTGTGTGTGTGTGTGTGTGTGTGTGTGTGTGTGTATGTGTGTGTCGGGGGCCCCCCTAAGAGAGAGGCAGAGCAACGGGGAAATGGTTTTGAAGCAAAAGTTACAACTATGGCAGGTCTTAGTTGTTGTGATTTACCATTTTCTTAAATGGTGGTCAGAACGCCTGTTGTTCAGTGTTTTTTAACTGTCAAACATACCCGAGAATAAGATAAATTTTAGGAAAGGAAAAGACACTGGCAAGATGAATGCGATCCCATCTGTAAGTTGGTGGCCCCCTTCCTTACCCCTTCCTCAGTTTTTCTGCAGCTGCATTGCAGTGGTTCCGCTATATGAGCCCAGAAATGATCTGAAGGGTCAGAGTATAGTCCGATGGATGCTGTGTGGATTGGGGGAGAGAGGATACAGTCTGGCCAGACTGCAGCATCTTTTACTGTAACTAATGGTCACCGTCGGCTGCCTGTTGTAATGTACTTTATGCATATGTGACTATACCATTCATAGTTGTTCCCCTGGTTAAAGGTAGTAGTGCTGCAAAGGACATCATGTATTACTCGTTTTTGTGGAAGGATGGGGGGGCATAAACATGGGAAGACATGGTGTTAAATGTTGTGTGGGGATCGTTTCCCTTCTTCAGCTGAAGTACATTTATTTGTTTTTTTCTGGGTATTCATTCTCTCTGTGCATACCCTTTCCGTAGTCTAGTGTGCCCCCCACCTTCCAGAAATAGAGGGCCTGTTGAAACATACACATACAAGTTAGTCATGTGAACAGGACCACTGAAAGGATGGCGCAACAGCATGTTTTAAAAATATGTTATATTACGACTTTTAGGATGGGTTTTTGTGTGTATATTTGAACACGTGTAAGGTACACACTGAAAAACGTTTTTGGTGAAACGTAATTAAAAAAATGGGAAATGTTGTAATGCACCAGCAACAAGTATGGGATTCTTTTTTTCCTCAGAGAAGAGACTGCCACCTCAGTATGCACAGAATAGTTCTTGTGGTTCAGGTTTAAGGTTCTTACTGTATTTCTTTTAATGTATTATAAAGTTGCAATGCCTATATCTCCAGCCGCCTTCTCTGAGGTTACTGTCAATATTTGTATTTTCATGCATATGTGTCATCTGTGTTTAAAATGTGTACCACTAGCCTAGAATCTGCAAAGTGAAGAATTCCGTGGTGTTTTTGTTACCTCCCTGAGTGTGAAGGGGGATCAAACCAGCAGATACCAAGTGTTGAAAAATTTTCCTGGCTTATGCCTAGTAATAGTTTAGTCTTAAGTCTGAAATCATTGTATCCTTCAGAGCACATATACAGTTTGGACCCTGATTGACAAAGGTTTTCCACAATATTGAAAAATAAACAAATACATAAATAAATAATATATCATGCAAAATAAGATATATGATTTCAGTGGAAAGAAGTAGAAATTTTTTTTGGTGTTTTATTTCCTTTTGTTTGATTTTGAGATCCTGAAAGTTACATGTAAAATTACATTATTGTTATTTTTTGTTTTTAGTGAATTCTGTGCATTACCTGATGGTTTTCAGGGAAGGAGAGTCATATAAATTCAAAGCTGTTTATGTCCTGTGGCAGCCAGATGTTACTGCATGGCTGGGTAACATCTATTGGGAACAATAGGATTTAGGACAGGGGTAGCAGACAGTTTGCAGAATATTCTTTAGGCATCAATGTTCCATTTTCACCTTTTCATTCTCTCTAGCCATTTAAGTTTCAGTCTTCCTCACTTTCACAAAGCAGCTGATATGGCGTAGTGGTATGTTGCTCTGACTGTTTTGCACAGGGGCCTTGGTAATAAAACGTATGGTGGTAACACAGTATTTTTCTTTCACAAAGCAGCTGATTTGGCATAGTAGTATGTTGCTATGACTGTTTTGCATCCAGACAGAAGGATGAGTATGAATTCCCGCGATGGTGGCAAGAAAAAGCTTAGTGGCCCTCAGCGTAGAAAGCGAGAAAGACAGAAAGAGGTTGCAGAAAGTGAACTGCTGAAAAAAGTACCAAAACTGAGCGCATACTTTATTGCTCCACAAGCGTCTTGTAGTGTGACTTTGGAATAGCGAGAAGAAGGACAAGGGATAACGAACAAAGATATTCGGCAGCCAGAGGACGATCAGAATAATACCAGTACTCACTCCGAATCCGATGATGCCCTGAATGAACAGAATTTTCCTAAACATGAGGCTCAACTACCAGAATCAAGTGCATCGACAGAATTGCTACCGCCCTCTGCTGACCGAGCATATTTTGGAAGCAAGACATTAAGCGCTTTTGAAAAGAGATTTGTTGGTGGTGCATTGCAGCCGCCTGGTCCGTTTCTGAAACAGGTAGAAGGTCTTAATAAAGGCCGCAGCTTCCAGGAACATTTCTACATGTGCAAAACAAAGTCTGGCTTGAGTTTCAGAAGAACATGGTTGTCCTACAGCACGGCTGGTGACAAGTGATACTGCATTCCATGTTGGCTGTTTGCATCACCGATAAGAACTCGTGATTCATGGACTGACGGTACTTGTTACTGGAAGAATTTGTCGCGTTCCATACAGATACACAAAAATTCAGCGACCCACGCAAAAGCTTGTCAGATTTTTACTAATTGGAAGAACAATGTCACTGTCGATGTCCTGACCGACAAACAGAGTATGCAAGACCATAAGTACTGGTGCTGTGTTCTGGATCGCATAGTGAATCTGATCATTACCATGTCAAAATGCAACATCACATTTCGAGGTCACCGTGAAAACGACAGCTACACTGACGACGACAGGCCTGGCTCACGAGGATGTTTCCTGGAATTCATTCACTTAATTGCCAAGTACAATCCTGTTTTGGAAAACTTGCTGAAGCAGCCAAAAGGAACCACCAAGTACTTGAGCGGGTCGATTCAAAATGAAATCATTTACATTCTGGCAAGAGAGGTAAAGCAGCAGATCACAGACGAAATGGCCGATGCACTGTTTATCTCTTATAATGGATACAACAGTGGATTGCTCAAAGATGGATCAGTTGAGCAAAATATTTCGGTAAGTGACTGTCAAAAAGAATGACGAAGGGAAGCCGGTAAGCTTGCATATCCAGGAATCGTTCTTGGGGTTCACCGATGTTGAAAGCCAGAAGGGTCAAGATTTGGCATCCGTAATTACAAAGGAAATTGAAAGTGTCACTGACCTGAAGAAGATTCGCGGTCAAGGATATGACGGAGCCGCCAACATGAGTGGTGCTCACAAGGGTGTCCAGGCTTTAATGAAGCAGAAAGCACCAAAGGCCCGTTATGTTCACTGCAGTGCTCATGCATTAAATTTAGTCATAAACAATGCTGTTAAGAATGTGAAGGACATTCGGAACTTTTTTGACATGCTGGAAAAGCTGTATGTATTCCTCAGTGCTATTAGTAGATGGAATCGCTTACAGAAAGATAGTAGCTGCTCACTTACATTAAAGCAACTTTGTCCTACACGTTGGTCATCATGGAATCAAGCCTTGATAGCTCTTTGCAGCTGGTTTGTCGACATGATGAAACTGTTGAGTGTGTTGTCACTGACTGGCAAGGACAGTAATGAGAAAGGCGAGGCATCGTCGCTGAAGAAATATTTTGAACGCTTTTCATCAATGATGAACATTGTTTTACTGTCGCACATTCTGGGACCACCAGACATTATCTCCAAGAAAATGCAGTCACAACAATCCGATGTCACATCTGTTTGCATTCTGTTGGAATCACTACTGAAGGACCTGAGTGAACTTCGCAACAACTGGGAGACTGTTTTGTTCTCGGCCAAGGAGCTAGCTCAAAGTTGGGGCATGCCATCCGAGTCTGACAGTTCAGAGAGTGTTTCTCGTGCCAAGAAGTTTCACGATGAACTTTCAAATGACTGCAGACTGGAGTCAGCAGAACAACGCTATAAGGTCGAAGTGTGCAACAGAATCATCAACTACGCCATTGTCCAGATAATAACACGATTCAAGTCACTGCGAGATACTGACCAAGTCTTCACATGCTTGAAACCTATAACAATTACTGAAACGAATGACGATGAACTGCTGAAGATGTCGAAGAGTCTGATCACGGAGTACTCGGATGACGTTTCAGATGAGCTGTCTGACCAACTGCTCCTGCTCAAAATGACTTTCAGTGTCACATTGTCAGCGCTGAAATCTATCAAGGACTTGGCCGAATTCATCTTGATAACTCATTCAGAATCATCTTCCAGCTTTCTGGATATAATCACTGCTTGTTTGCTGTATCTGACACTTCCTGTGACAGTTGCCAGTGCTGAAAGAAGTTTTTCGAAGTTGAAGTTGATAAAGACATTCTTGCGTAGTACAATGTCTGAGGTTCGACTTAGTTCTTTAGCCATTCTGTCGATTGAGAGCCAACACCTGGAAGACGTGGACACTGACAAGATCATTGATAGTTTTGCTGATAACAAAGCCCGCAAGAAGTCATTCTAGGAGTAGGATTGAACAATGGAGGTACAATTCACATTCTGGTATCTATATAATGTACTGTTTTATAAATGTTTTTTTTTTTACTTTTTGCTGAAATAGCACGTCTCCAGATTTCAGTGTTTTATGCCACTGTCATAGGTCAAGCGAACGTGACTATATGTGATTTCTTTGGCTTTGGTCATCTCGATGGCTTGGGTTCCCGGGGGAGGGGATGTTGGGGCGCCTAGGAAAAGTTTGCCTCAGGGCGCTTCTAACGTAGTTACGCCACTGTCTGCAGTTATATTGTCTGTTAAGTAAATGGGGACCGCAGATAAACAAATAACCAAAAAACAGTGGTCCCAACATTATGAAAACAACAACCAAAAAAAATAGAGTCAAACATATTTCAGTAGTACTATCGTCACACAATGCTACTTGATTTTTTAAATATAATTATAACAAAAGATAAAGAAAAAACGTGTTTTGTATCATCTTTTTATAGGAAATCTTCCTTTTCAAATTCATGTTTACATTTAGAAAGTTGCCACCCTCACTATCGGAAGAGCAGTATTATTAAAGGACAAATGGTGAGGTTTGCATGGTTAGTTAGTTAGTGATGATAAGATTTTTGGAAAGGAACTTGAACACCTTGTTGAGATGTTTATGTGTAGGGACTATTCCCAAGGAATTCATTTTCAAGATCAAGGAAGACATTTTAAAATGAAGAAATGGTCGGTTTGGACCAGTTTTGGGAATTTAGAATTTGTTTTACCTAATTATTAGAATTCTAACAATATAAAATGTAACATATATTGTTCTTTGGTATTGCCATTTACAGCAGATACACCTGTAATTAGAAATATTATTTTCTAAACATGGAATAAATATTGTAATGGTGAGGTGAAAGTGAATGTGTGAAAAGAGACCATCACTGTATTTAGTAAAGAAAAAAAGAAACAAACAATTATTGAAAATTGAAAAGGAAATAATTGACTTATGAAAAGAAAAAAAAAGAATGACAAAGTGTGGCCACTGTAATTATTATAAGTTTAAATGACAAAGTGTGGCCACTGTAATTATTATAAGTTTATCAATGGGACAAACATTATACCTGAAGGATCTGATAAAACAATCCCTTGCCCTGGTGCCTCCAATCATGAAACTAAAGGTGTAGTTTATGTTGCTATCTGTCTTTCATGCCCTGTTTACTACATAGGGAAGACTGAACAGAGGCTCAGCTATCAAATATATGAATATTATTATTATATTTAGTGGCCTTGAAACTGCCCGTCCCTCTTGTAAATTTGTGTTTGGATACTCCTTCTGGGCCCATCTCATTTGCTCACTCAACTGAGTGCAGTGAGATCATATTCTGATTTCAGGCACTCCTACTGTGTACAAAGAGAGTATCTGGGAAACAGAAAAAAAAAATTTAAGCTTGTTTCCTGCCTTTCCTGTTAAGTGGTATAGACTATTTGTAGGCTTCTGAGCCCCCAAGCCCTTCTGTGTTGGAGGGAAGCCTTCTAGCTTAGTTTTTTTTCCTTATAACTAGCCAGTTTTCTAGTTTCGGCACTCAAATCTGTTTCTTTGATCTCAGCACTTGTTTGGAAAAAAAAAAAAAAAAATTCATCTGCTTTTACTGTACTTGTGTTTCTACCTACTTTATTTTACTTTTGCATCATCTTAAAAGTACTCAATTGTATTTATTACTGCCTGGAGTTACTAATTCTCAGCCTTTTGGTTTAAACACTTGGGCTTCGGACCAGTTGTTTTGCACTGAGAGGGTTTGTGGTCTGCACTGTAGTGGCAGAACAGGTAGCTTACATCCTTCTAGGTTGGGAACTGCTGATTGAGGGCTCAGTGTCTGTTATTCTAAAAGTGTATTAATTTTGGTTTAAGCACTTGAGATTTCAGGCCAGTTATTTTACATTAAGAGGGTTCGTGGTCTGCACTCTTGTGGGAGGAGAGGCTGGACTCTGCCCTTCTGAGCTGGGAATTTCTGGTTAAAGGCTTATAGTGCATGCATATCTGAACTGCTTCTTACTGAAGTTGGTGCGCCTTGTTTGCTGTGGCATAGACTGGATTCGGGCCTGCTGGATCTAGCTTTGTTTGTGTAACTTGAGCACTAATCCAGGCATTCTCTAAAGTATTCAATTGTATTTATTACTGCTTGGTAGTAACTTGATTAAAGTGTAGCTATCATTCTAAGTCTTTTGGATTAAGCACTTGGGCTTCAGACCAGTTGTTTTACATTAGGAAGGTTTGTGGCATGCTGTGGTGGCAGGACAGGTAGCTTTCATCCTTCTAAGTTGGGAACTGCTGATTGAGAGCCCACTGTCTGTTATTCTTAAAGTGTATTAGTTCTGGTTTAAGCACTTGGGCTTCAGGCCAGTTATTTTACATTAAGATGGTTCGTGGTCTGCACTCTTGTGGGAGAAGAGGCTGGACTCTGCCCTTCTGAGCTGGGAATTTCTGGTTAAAGGTTTATAGTGCCTGAATATTTGAACTGTATCTTACTGAAATTGGTACACCTTGTTTGCTGTAGCATAGACTAGATCCAGGCCTGCTGAATCTAGCTTTGTTTATATGCCTGTTGTTTGTTTGCTTGTTATTTCCCTGGAATGCTAATTCCACCTAATACTCGGCTTCTCAGTGCTTCTGTGGATCACTAGTGATATCTGCATTGCTTACTGTACTTATTTCCTTGTTTCACTTGAAAGAAAGTTACTGTTTGCCGTTTTTGCATTTAAGTTACCTGTAACACATTGCACTTAAGTTACCTGGCACTTGCTCACTAAAGCAATTATATAAGTCAGCACTAAAAATTAAAAGCACTACACCCTCACTCCCCACTGGCCCTTGTTTTCAATTATAAAGGAATTCCCAATATTATTCTAGCATGTCCAAAGGTAAGTTGTCAATCTCCTCTCCGGTCCAGCTGGTGAATCTGGGAATCTTGAGGCAATGTTACAACTGCCTCATGTACACAGATAACCCTCTCCTCCTCCCAACAAATTCCAACACATGTGAGAGATGCAACCATATAGCCAAACTGGAGGCTAAGCTCTCACAACTCAGTACTAGCATAACCAGTCAGGAAGAGAAGGAAACCACACTCACTACAATTCCAGTCTCACATAGACCTACCATGACAGCAAACCAAACACATAATCACACAAAAACATACTCGGAGGCTCTAAATAAAGATCTGCCTAAGCAGCAGAGACCCCCAAAGCAGACATCAAAGCAACCGCTACCCCAAAACAAAACACGTGCAACACATATCTCACAAAGCCAATGTGCCGAACAGTCACAGCCCTTAAGACTAAACAACACACCTGATACACTTGTAATAGGTGACTCTATCGTCAGGCACACTGACGTCCCACTCACCAGGCTGAACAAGGAGAGGGTCACGGTGAGCAGCCTGTCGGGCGCTAGGATCCGCCACATAACACAAGCACTCAGGTCACTCCAAGGCAAGTACAAATATGACTCAGTCATTGTCCATGCCGGTGTGAATGACCTGAGATGGACCTCCCTGGACTACATGAAAAGAGACATAGAGAAGCTCTCTGAGCATGTAGCCCAGGCCGGTATGACCCTGACCTTGAGTAGCATCTTACCCTCACCAAGAATGATGCCACAATATGAAGACAAGATGATCAATTTCAACAATTGGCTTAAGTACTGGTGTCATTCAAAGGGGATCCAATGCCTGTCAGCTTGGGATGATATGCTCGACAGGCCACGATGCTTCGCTAGGGACGGCTTGCACCTGTCACCCCTGGGCTTTCAGATATTGGCAAAGGCTCTTGCTACCCCCATAGTGCCTTTTTTAGGCAAGGCTCAAAAGACAAACCCACTTCCATAGGTATCACAAGGGATAACAAACTAAGAGTAATGCTACTCAACGCCAGAAGTCTAAACCTCAAGATGCACACACTAGAAACTCTCCTTAGCATGGAGAGCATCGACATCTGTGCAGTAACAGAAACCTGGTTCAGGGCTCCCGAGAGCACCCCAGCACTACCAGGTTATACCTCATACTATGCTTTTCGGCCCCAAAACCTGGACCGAACCACAAAAGGAGGGGGAGTATCGATATTCATCAAAGATACCCACACCTCCAGGTTGGTGGCAAAGCACGAAGCATCAGAGACTATCCATGTGCAACTAACAGTGGGTAAAACTGCCTTCCAGTTTATAGCCTGCTACAGACCACCCTCCCAAACCCAGGAACCCCACTCGTCTTTCCTGAGAACACTAGAAAATATGAAGGTCTCTCCAAACACCATTATATTGGGCGACTTCAACTACCCAAACATAGACTGGGAGCATTACTCTAGCTCCAACACGCTAGCCCAAAGGTTCCTAGAATTTATAAACTCAAATGCTATGGAACAACTTGTTACCACTCCCACAAGAGGGGAAAACATACTGGACCTGATCTTCACCAACATGGGGACTCTATGCTCCAGACCAGAAGTGTATCCCTCACTGGTAAGATCAGACCATAAACTAATCTCACTGGATATTCACATCCCGACCCCACCCCCGCCCAGAAAACCACAGTGAAAAACTTCTCTAAAGCAAATTTCACACTCCTCAAAACCGAGGTGTAATCCTTCAAAGCCCCCGGGCATGTGGAAAATACAGCCCAAACCGCAGAATCCTTTATAAACGCATTCTATGAGCACATTCAGGAATGCATGGATCATGCGATCCCAAATAAAACCAAGACCCAATCCTCCAAAGGCAGACGTCCTGTCTGGTGGACCCCAGCCATAAACAAACTATACAATAGAAGGAGGAAGCTACTAAATGATAGAGCAAAATCCCAAAAAGGGAAGGCATCACTGATCAGTATTAGCAAAAAACTACGGGCACTCCTAAAATTGTCTAAGGCCAGCTTTGAGAGAAAAATAGCACAGGACACTAAGGATAATCACAAGGCTTTCTTTAGTTATGTTAGGAACCTGGGTGGTAATTCCCAGATATGCTCAGAATTAGTCCAAAATGACAAAAATACACGAACCCACAGACATTGCCAACATCCTAGCTGACAGGTTCAGCGCAAACTCCCCCACCAAAAGGGCAAATATCTATCCCAGCAGAGTGCTGCCTCCTGACATCTCAGATGCTCAGGTAAGAGCCGCCCTCTCCAAAGCAAAAAACACAGCATCAATGGGACCAAACGGTGTCCCGGGCTGCGTCCTACATAAACTCCAAGAAGAGTTAAACCCAGACATAAAACTACTGTTCAATCTCAGCCTTACTACAGGATATGTGCCCAAAGAGTGGCGTACAGCAACAGTGGTCCCTCTCCATAAAGGTGGTGCCTCAACGGATCCTGGAAACTATCACCCCATAAGCCTGACTAGCTTGGTCTGCAAAGCTATGGAAAGGATCATCATGGACCTCATAAATAAAGATATTGGGGACCTACAGACACTGGATCCTACCCAGTTTGGCTTTGTTAAGGGCAGATCCTGCCTCTTAAACCTGGTTGATTTCTTTGAAACAGTCACCAAGGCCATTGACGAGGGGAAGGTGGTCCTCACAGCCTACCTGGACCTCGCAAAAGCCTTCGATACAATACCCCACTCGGGCATTATAGATAAGCTCACCAGCTTAAATATAAACCCCTGTGTCACTAGATGGATTGCAAACTGGCTCAAGGACAGAACCCACATGGTTAGAATTGCTGGAGCCATGTCAGACTCCAAACCAGTTACAAGTGGTGTCCAACAAGGCTCAGTCCTGGGACCTCTCTTGTTCGGTATATATTTCTCGGAGGTACAGGCCAACATGGAAGGACTGTGGCTGACCAAGTTCGCAGATGACTGCAAACTGGGTGCCATAATCGACTCTCCAGCTGACACAAGCATCCTCCAAAAGGGCCTCATAGAAACAGACAACTGGTGCCAGAGCCATGGCCTCAAGCTAAATGCCAAAAGTGTATAGTCACCCCCTTTGGCAAAAACAAAGTGCCCACAAATTACCACATAGGTGGTAATCCATTAAGTACAGAAGAAGTAATTAGGGACCTGGGGACCCAAGTTGATAGCAATCTCTCATTTGACAACCACATGGCCAAAGTGGTTAGAAAAACATTTTATATAGCCCACCTAATCATGAAGGGATTCACATCTAGATTAGGGGAGGTCATCATGCCTCCTTACTCATCCCTCATCAGGCCCATAATTGAGTACAATGCCCCTTTTGGGATGTACCTTACCAGACACCTGCAGCAACTGGAAAGACCCCAAAAGTACCTCACCAAGAGGATCAAAGGGCTCAAACAGATGCCATATGCTGCCCGGTTAAAGAAACTCCAACTGTACTCAGTGGCATACTGCCTGTTCAGAGGCAATCTGTGCCTGATGTATAAAGCCATGTCCAACCCGGAATTAATGGACATGCTGCACCTCAGAAAATCCAAATCCCATCGAGCTACGCTTGAGAGACTTGAACCTCAACACTGAAATAAATAGGACATGCTGGAGGGACAGATTCATAACCCAGAGGCTCCCTTCACTCTGGAATAAAATCCCAATCCAGGTTAGACAGAGTCCCTCATTGACTCTCTTCAAGAGGAATCTTGATGAGTGGATGGGAGATCGTAGGTTTACCCCGGGTATCACTTCTGTGTCACTGTTAGACAGAGGCACAGTATACTAACCTTGAAAAAGGGCATAGCAAAATTAATTTAAAATGGGTGGCGAAAGCCAAACACACTCTGACTAGGCTTATAAATGCCCCAGGGCAGATAGCCTAGTATGAACCTATGAACCTATATTAGAATGGCTAATAACAAAAATGCCCTGTTCAGACATTTTGTAACATGTAGCTATTTTATAAGTTTTTTATTTTTTTTATAGTTGATAAGTTCCCAACCGACAATAAGCAAGGGGTATGAGAAACGATGTTGGAAAGGAAAAAGTAACAATGGCAGGTGAGTTTAAATGCATCCAGGCCTTAATGATTCGGTTTCTATTGTAAGTGTTTTAAAGCTGCAGGCTTTAAAAGAATACATTTGTTTGTGTTATGAATAAATGCATTTCATACATGGGTCATAGTTTTGTAGGAGTGTGTGCATTTTTATATGATAGAAATCTTTCTGTTATTAATTTAGGACTGGTGTGATTTAGTTTTTACATAAGATAACACAATATATATATTTCTATATATAATATGTCTTTAAATTTTAAACATTCAATATGTGTTTTAATCACGTAAAAACACTGCTTTTGGTATTTATACAGCATGTGATTGCTGATGTCATATTTCAGGTATTTTAATGAGTGGTTTCTTTGTATATAATTTTTAAGTTCTGGTTAAGTCTCTGTAAAAATATAAGATGAAAGCACTTAACTTGTTTTTTATTATATTGGGTGAAGATTCTCCTGCGATGATTGTACTCTATCATTTTTTTGTTTTGTCTTGTAAGAAAATGGTGTGCACACAGTCACATAGTATGAGTGTATATATGAGTGTGTGTGTGTGTGTGTGTGTGTGTGTGTGTGTGTGTGTATATATATATATGTATATATATATATATATATATATATATATATATATATCTATATGCACACATATAGGCATGTGTAAACTAGTACTTACATTCACTTCCTAGAACAGCAATGTGTTGCAAAACCCCATACCCTGTCCCACGATGGGTGAACTGGCCACCAGCAGCTTAAGCCTACCATCTACCCAGCCCTCCAGCTTCATAGGTCACAAATTTGTCTCAGTTCACTAGTGTCACAAGTGGAAGCCCTGTGTCTATGCCAGTAAGTTGGCAGTGGGTAATGGACTACTGATAGGTTATGTAGATCCCTAAAAGTAGTAGTTTATCACTCTTTCATCTGACCTCTCTTGTGACATGTTTTGAGACCCAGATGCCTGTAGTTGTTCCATGACTAATGTTTGCAGCATGCAATTTCAAGAGTAATGTACAAACAATAAGCTGCAAATTAATTGCAAGACAGGTAAATTAACATTTTCATCCCGCAGCTAAAAAATATATATTTTTTAAAGAGCTTTTGTTCCCTTCCACACTCTGATATAGAGGAATGGCTGTTTGCCCAGACCCCTGCTATATCTATCCATCTATCTATCTATCTATCTATCTATCTATCTATCTATCTATCTATCTATCTATCTATCTATTTATGTTCTTGGTTAGGCACTTGTTTAGCACCTGACTAACACTTTTCAATCCAAATTTTCTGATCGTATATGTAAGACCTTAGTTACTTATTCCTGGGATTATATAATAACATAACTTTTTTCAAAACTAATTCTAATTTTAAGATTCAGCTTTCAGATTTTTTTCTACGTATCGTACTAATCTTTGTTACTTTCACTTTTCCTTTTATTCTCCTTATTCTGTCTTCGCTCTTTTTTTTCCCCTCTTCTGCTTTAATTATGCATAGTTATATACTTTAAATCACTGCTATATTTATACTGTTAACTTAGTATTTTATGTTACTATAACAGTTTTTTGTAAGTGCTTTCCCATTTTGTATTCTTGGAGCATTTCATCCCAGGCCTCCACTGAAAAGGTGCTTTTCTGCCCCATCAAACTATCCCAGTAAACCAATGCAAATAAATAAATACATTTCTTTACAAATAATAAACAATAATATACATAGTGTGTGTGTGTGTGTGTGTGTGTGTGTGTGTGTGTGTGTGTGTGTGTGTATATATATATATATATATATATATATATATATATAGATATGTGTGTATGTAATGTGTATATATATATATATATATATATATATATATATATATATATATATATATATATATATTATACTTTCACAACATGCACTGCACATAGATTTGTCTCTCAGTGTATCCATGAGTCCTTATTCAAACTAATAATTCTCATAAAATATATGCAGCTCTTTCATATAATTCAAAATATCTTCCTGTCTCATCTCTGAAATCAAAAACATTTTGTAGTTGTTCAGAGTGCCCTGTTTAATTGCTTCTTTAAAAGCTGTACACTTTTTGAATGAGTTTTGAGGTGGTTAAGGTAGTGCTTCCAAGTTAAGTAACACAGTCAGTATGTTCTGGCTCTGATTACATTTAAAACACTAACATTTTCTTAATCTTTGGAGTATGCTACATAATGCAGCCCTGCAAGTATTTTTCTATTCTCTAGACACATTAGTGACATTAATATGCCTCATGTGTTCATACATTTTAAAGGTGTGTCCACGTTTAGCCATTTTAGTGTTGAGTATTTCCTAATTTTCCCAAACTAGTGTCTCAGCACTTGTTCATGCCGCAGGTTCTAGTTTTGCACCAGTAACACAAACATGTAAGCAGATACACACACACACACACACACACACACACACACACACACACACACACACACACACACATAAGTTACAACTTGATTGCCTTTTGTCCAAGTTGTTTAATGACTTCATTTCTGTCGTACCAGTGCTTAAACAGAAGGCAGCCAACTTGTAACATTTGGATTAATTTTTTGATTTTATATTTCTATTTTTCTACATAAATATATTATGTATCTTTTTTGAAGTTCAGATCTTTATTTCCCATTTTTTCAAGTTTATTATTTGGGTTGTTAGTATAGTATTATTTATTTATTATTTATTTAATTGTCCTTTGTTAACTGGGTTAGTCCACTGGGCTGGGGGCCCATATTCAGTGGAGATCCGAGGAGAAAAGGTTCACAAGCATATGATAAAAAGGATGATTCCAAAAAATAATATACATATATCATAACAAAACCAAGTTACATTGCAAGTTAAAAAACATAAAAAAATGACAAGATAAAAAAATGTGAATAACAACATTAATGCCTTGTAGATAATCATTAAAAGTATCGGCAAAGCTCTACAAATGCGTGATAAAAAAGATGATACCAGAAAATAATACACATATATCATAACCATACCAGGTTATATTGCAAGTTTAGGAACATTAAAAAGGGCAAGCTAAAGAGACATGAGTAACAACATTAATGCCTTATAGAAATCATTCAAAATATGCATTTTGTGCACATACAATAACAAAATGCTACTTTACTAATGATTTTGGTATATTTGCCACTAGTGTGCAGATTTATCCAACATATGGGTTTTACTTCTAGGGGTATTTATGCATAGACTGCACTTACATTAATGCTTTTTATCAATGTTGTTATGACTTATTTGATATTTTGTATATCTACCAAGGCGCTCTTTGTTTGCATTAATATGCGGCATTCAATTGTAATTTTTATTATTGTATGAGCTCTTTTAATTTTCTGGCTTATCTTAGTTATTCACTGTCACATAATTACTGGGCTCGGGTTTTAAATCAAATGATTTTTGAATTGTTTGTAGTTCTGAGGAAGTCCCATCATATTTTTGGGACAAGTGCACTTTCTACTTAACTTTGTTTTATTTTGCTTGTACTATGACTTCAAATAAATTGTTGATTTTATCACAACTCTTTTTTGCTTCCTGGTGGTTCTCTCCAGGCCAGGGTTTGCCTACTTGTGTACGTGCACATGCACTGATACTTTGGTAATGATTTAATGTAACTGCAAAGCATTCTGGGTAAGCAAAAGTACTTTTCACATAGAATAATTCTTACTTATATTTTAATGTCACTATTACATCATCACGTGTTCATTTTTAATGTAAAGTGTTCCATCTGCAAGACCTAGTTGACAACAGATTTTTCTAGGAAGGAACTTTTGATTTGTTTAATATGGAAATATTGTAGTCTATACGCTAACTTTAATTATGAAGCATTGCGGGTTCAGTATTTCATGATGTGACAGCAGGAATTTACAGCCTTAAAATTGGTGGGGGGATCCTAATCAATCAAATAAAATGCAAAGGCAACACACTGTTTGCATCCCAAACTAAATAATTCAATATAATTTGATACTGAATCTGTTGAGGTTATATCCAACTATAAGGATTTGTCACTTACATTTACTTTAAAACATGAAAGGTAAGGTGTCTGTCACATGTAGACTGCTGCATCTCAGACCACACATTATAACCTGCTGCTTTCTGCAGCCTTGGATTTGATATCAGCATTTATTTCAATTCAGAATACAAGGCAAGGGTTTGCACTCATAGCACCCTGTAAGTTTGCTAAGTATAAACCACACAGAACTTGTTAAAGTTTGCTAGATGTCATATGTAAGCAGGATCCCAAACTTGCTACACAAAGTATGAATATTATAAAGTCCTCACAGTCCTAAAGTTTATACTTTGAAAAAAATCAGCAACTATAATCTGAAATGACTTAGTTAGCCCTTGAGGGGAGTTTACCAGACTTACTGATCTTGTTAAGGCAAGTAATGCTACAAAGGTTACACTTTTGATTTCAAGTTTAAGCAGTAGCTGTTGCTAGATAAACACGTCTTATCTAGTGTCCTAACAAGCTAAAATAATTAGAAGGCAGATTTTCATATATTTTTGGATTGTCCTGGTCCCACCAAAGGGATGAATTCCTCCAGTTTAAAATATGTCAATGAACATAATGAATAAAAAAAACACTTTCTGAAAAGGCCAACATAATACATTATTTTGATTTCACTTCTGACATTCTAAACCGCCAAAAATGCAGAATGTTTAATTAAATTTATGAAATTTTCAACAAATGTAAGCTGTTAAACCCCCTTCCTATGCCTCTAGTAATATAACTTTGTGACTGTTCAAAATATCAGTACAAGATACCCCTCATATGTCCCTGTCATCCTGAGGATATGCATTTTGGTTTTCTTATCTTATTCCTCATTATATTACATTATATTCATTTGATAGTAGATCAAGCCAGTCTAGTCTTCCCTTTTGCATACCTTAAAGTTTATTGTTGCACTTTCCATTGCAAATGTAAATAACCAACCCTTAGTGATGGGGCTAATCTCCTTATTATATGCCATATCGAGTTTTTCAGTGTTTGATACAAAAAGTTTATTTTTGCAATTAATTTTGTTGATAAGCACCACTTATTGACTTTTTCTTGAAGCTGAAAACTCCTAACATGACATCAGAATGCCTCATTGTCTACATTAGTGTTTAAGCTACTATTTTTCCTTGCTAACAGCAGAAACAGGGGAGTCATCTAGCCTATTAAGACAATTTGCCAGCTGTGTCTCACAGATGGAGCACACTACATTGAACATTAAATAATGTAATGATCTATTAGTGAAACCATAATGTAAGTAAGAAGTTGTTTATCTAAATAAATATGTTGGTTTTGATTACCCATACTATTTTGCTGGAATATGCAAATCGGATTAAATAATTATGCAGTCATCATTTAATGTATGTGGTCATAAGGGATTTGACAGTAAAACTAAAATATTAAAACCTGTCATTTCAATAGGGCTTTGACTTCTTTGGTAGCTTTCTGGAAAGGGATGAACTTTAGAAAGCTTGTTCCTCTGGACATGCCAAAAAAAGCACTATAAACCAAATTTCTTTTCCATGTCCAGAACAGGCTTTGCTAGGACATTCTCCAGGGATTCCTGGATTTTTAATTATAACTAATTAATTAATTAATTAATTAATTAATTAATTACATTCCTCCTCCTTTGATAGTTGTTAAGTTATGATAATCTAATCATATAGTTTAGATTACTGCAACAGTGATCTAATGTTGAGTTGATTAGATCAGATTTAGTTTCCTAAAGAGGGAAATAAGAGGAATAATTAAGGCCAACAAGGCCAATTATGAGGTCAAGATAGTCTCATGGGCTAAAGACAACCACATGGCCTTCTGCAGCTGTGTCCAAATGTCAAAGGTAGCACACACATTAGTGTGTTGAACTGGTGGTCAGTGGTACTACCTTCACTTAACAAAGTGGCATAGTGAATTTGTTGGCTGACAAATTCAGCTCAAATTTTCCCAGGGAGTGTGTTTGAATGATCGTCTGTCCTGGGATGGACTGGCATCCTATCTATGACTGTTCTTTTGCTTTATGCCTTTGATGAAATAGGCTTTATCTTTCTAAGAACAATACAATGGAAAGAGAACACCAGTTCATTCCTGTTTCTTACTGAAATTGGTGTGCCTTGTTAGCTGTAGCATAGACTAGATCCAGGCCTGCTAAATCTAGCTTTGATTGCATAACTTAAACACTAATCTAGGCCTTCTTAAAAGTATTCAGTTATAATTATTACTGCTTGGTAGTAACCTGATTAAAGTGTAACTATCATTCTAAGCCTTTTGGTTTAAGCACTTGGGCTTCAGACCAGTTGTTTTACATTAAGAAGGTTTGTGGTCTGCACTGTGGTGGCAGGACAGGTAGCTTACATCCTTCTAAGTTGGGAACCGCTGATTGAAGGCTCAGTGTCTGTTATTCTAAAAGTATATTAGTTCTGGTTTAAGCACTTGGGCTTCAGGCCAGTTATTTTATATTAAGACGGTTTGTGGTCTGCACTCTTGTGGGAGGACAGGCTGGACTCTGCCCTTCTGAGCTGGGAATTTCTGGTTAAAGGCTTATAGTGCCTGTATATTTGAACTGTTTCTTATTGAAATTGGTGTGCCTTGTTTGCTGTAGCATAGACTAGATCCAGGCCTGCTGAATCTAGCTTTGTTTGTATAACTTGAGCACTAATCCAGGCCTTCTTTTTTGGAGAAAGTTCCCCTGCACCCCAGTGGCAGGAGTGTGCAGTTAGAATTTGTCTGATTGAAGACTACAGGAACAGGGCTCAGTTTTGAGATGTTTTCACTGGTTAATTGGGTAATTTGTTTAAAAGCCTTTTCTGATTGCTTGTAGTCATCTAAAGCTGTTTTAAGTGTGTTTTTTTACTGTTTGTAGTCGTTTAAAGCTGTTTTAAGTGTATTTTTTACTGTTTTTGCCTTATCTTTTCAAAAAAAAATGTCCTTGTTTCCCACCTTTCTAAGCTAATATAGTCCAGTTTTCAGGCTAGTGCTGAATTCAGGGCTGTGTTACAATTTTCTGAGTTGCCCATACCTTACTTGGATAGAGGGAGGTTTCTCTGTTCACCTGTGAGAGAGGGAGCTTTGAGCAGCCATCTGTCCCTGGAGGAGTGGTTCCAGCCCAGAAGTTAGTAGTTTATAGGCCATTTTGGGCTAATTTCTATCTCTTTCATTTCCCTGCTGTAAAAACTGTGTTTGCATGGTTTTACACATCCGGGCAGTGCTGGTTATCTAGGGCTAAATTTATCCCGGCTCCACCAAGTCTTCTCTTCAGTTTTTCCCTTGAAAGTAGTCTAACTCTCAACCTAAGCACTTAAAAAGCATCCTACAGTCCAGCACTTGCTCAGACCTAATAGCAAGCACTAATATACCCTGACACTTGATTGCCCAGCAGGGCAAGGCTCATTATTCACCCCTCACCAACCAAGTGACTAAGCAGCTCACACTACTATTCAGGCATAACCAAAGGGCAATTTCAGGTATACTCTCCAGTCCAGCTGGTGAACCTGGGTATCCTGAGGCAATGTTACAACTGCCTCATGTACACAGACAACCCTCTCCTCCTACCACAAAACATTAACATATGCGAGAGATGCAATTATATAGCTAATGGAGGCTAAGCTCTCTCCACCCAAGACTGGAACAGGCAGTCATGAGGAGAAGGTTAACACACCTCCAGCCTTACATAGACATACTAAACCAGCACTGGCAAAAAATACACATAAATACACAAAATCATACTCGGAGGCTCTAAATAAAAACCTGCAAAAGCATCACAGACCACCAAAGCAGACAGACAAAAAACCTGCATCTCCCGTCACAAACCATACAACACATAAAACACAAAATCAGCGTGCCGCACAATCACAGCCCTTAAGGTGAAATGACATACCTAACACACTAGTAATAGGCGACTCTATAGTCAGGCACACTGACATCCCACTCACTAGGCTGGACAGGGAGAAGGTTACTGTTAGCTGTCTGTTGGGAGCCAGAATCCGCCACATAACACAAGCACTCAGGTCACTCCAGAACAAGTAGAAATATGACTCTGTCATTGTTCATGTTGGTGTGAATGACATGAAAAGAGACATGGAAGAGCTCTCTGATCATGTAGCCCAGGCAGGTATGATCCTGAACCTGAGTAGCATCCTGCCATCACCAAGAATGATACCGCAGTATAAAGAAAAAATGATCAATTTCAACAATTGGGTAAGCTTCTGGTGTCATTCATCCAGTGTCTGTCAGCCTGGGACAACATGCTCGACAGGCCTCGTTGCTTCGCAAGAGATGGCTTGAACCTGTCACCGCTAGGCTTTCGAATACTGGCCAAGGCTCTTGCTGTCCCCAAAGTGCCTTTTTTAGGCAAGGCTCAAAAGCCAAACCCACCTCCGTAAACAGCACAAATAAAAAAATGAGGGTTATGCTACTCAACGCCAGGAGTTTAAATCTCAAAATGTATATGCTCAAAGCACTCCTCAGTATGGAGAATGTCGACTTCTGTGCAGTAACTGAAACATGGTTTAAGGCTCCACAGAGCACCCCAGCACTACCGGGCTACAACTCATACCACACATTTCGGCCACAGAACATGGACCGAAACACAAAAGGAGGGGGTGTATCCATATTCATCAAGGATATCTACACCTCTGGGTCAGTGGTGCAGCATGACACCTCCGAGATCATTCATGTGCAACTAACATCAGGCAAATCTGCAATGCAAATTGTGGCCTGCTACAGATTACCCTCCATGACCCAGGACCACCACTCTGCCTTTCTGGAGACACTGGAAAACATGAAGGTCCTACCGAACACCCTGATATTGGGCGATTTCAATTACCCTACCGTTAACTGGGAAAACTACTCGAGTACAAACTCCCAGGTCCAGCGCTTCCTGGAATTTATCAACTCAAATGCCCTGGATCAGCTGGTAAACTCCCCTACCAGAGGTGAAAACATATTGGGCCTGGTCATCACCAACATGGGCGACAGGTGTTCCACACCATAGGTCAACCCGTCACTGGTTAGATCAGACCATAAACTAATCACTCTGGATGTCCATACCACACCACCACCTCCAACCAAGGAAACCACAGTGAAAAACTTTTCTATAGTAAACGTCACCTTACTTAAGATAGAGATGGTAAGTTTCACAGCCCCCCACGCTAAAGGATAACAGTGTCCAAGATGCAGGAACCTTTACAAATGCTCTCTATGAGCACCTACAAGGATGCATGGATTGTGCCATCCCTAGCAAAACCAAGACTCACTCCACTAAGGGAAGGAAACCAGTCTGGTGGACCCCTGCCATAAACAGGCTATACAATAGTAGGAGGAAACTAGTTCAGAAAAAAAGAAAATCCCAAGAAGGAAAGACATCCCTGAGTATCAGTAAGAAACTAATGTCCCTCATAAAATCCTCCAAGGCTAATTTCGAAAGAAAAATAGCCAAGGATTCAAAAGATAACCACAAAGTCTTCTTTAGCTATGGCAAGAATCTAAGTGGCAACTCACAGATATGCTCTGAGCTTGTGCAAAATAGCACAAAATATACTGAACCCACTGATATTGGCAACATCCTGGCAGATAGATTCAGTCAAACTTTACCCCCCTCTCACCCCCAAAAGGGCCCACAACAATACCGGAAAAGTGTAGTGTCCTGGAAATCACAGATGCACAGGTGAAAACAGCCCTTTCAAAAGCAAAAAGCACAGTGTCAGTGGGGCCAGATGCTGTCCCAGGTTGCATCTTGCATGAACTACAGAATGAACTAATCCCCCACCTAAACACACTGTTCAACCTCAGCCTCTCCACAGGCTACGTGCCCATAGAATGGCACACAGCAACGGTTATTCCGCTCCACAAAGGAGGGGCCACAACTGACCCTGGTAACTATCGCCCCATAAGCCTGACTAGCCTGGTCTGCAAGGCTATGGAGCGATCATCATGGAACTCATTAACAAAGACATTGGGAACCTCCAAACACTTGACCCGACCCAGTTCGGCTTTGTTAAGGGCAGATCATGCTTACTAAACCTGGTTGACTTCTTCGAGACAGTCACCAAGGCCATAGATGAGGGGAAGGTAGTTCACACAGCCTACCTTGACCTCACCATGGCTTTTGACACCATTCCCCACTCGAGAATTATAGAAAAACTCACCAGCCTGAACATAAACCCCTACGTCATGAGATGGGTTGCCAACTGGCTTACAGACAGAACTCACACAGTAAGAATAGCAGGCTCCAGGTCCAACTCTAAACCAGTCACAAGTGGTGTCCCACAAGGCTTGATCCTGGGACCCCTACTGTTCGGCATATACTTCTCAGAAGTATAGGCAAACACAGGAGGACTATGGCTAACCAAGTCCACCGATGACTGCAAACTGGGAGCCATAATTGACTCTCCGGCTGACACAGACATTCTCCAAAAGGGCCTTACTGACACGGACACCTGGTGTTAAAGTCAAGGTCTCAAGCTAAATGCCAAAAAATGCATAGTCATCCCATTTGGGAAAAACAAAGCACCCATGAATTACCACATAGGTGGCAGCCCCCTTAATACAGAAGTGGTAATAAGAGATCTGGGGACGCAGGTAGATAGCAATCTCTCCTTTGACAATCATATTGCCAAAGTAGTTGGGAAATCCTTCTATGTAGCCCATCTAATTACTAAAGGGTTCACATCTAGAAATAAAGAGGTTATAGTGCCCCTCTACTCGTCACTCATCAGACCCATCATAGAGTACAGTGCCCCGTTTGGAATGTACCCCACAAGACACTTCCAACAGCTGGAAAGAGCACAAAAGTACCTCACCAAGAGGATTACTGGCCTCAAACATATGTCCTATGCAGCCCAACTGGAAAAACTCCAGCTGTACTCAGTGGCATATCGCTTACTCAGAGGTGATCTCTGCCTGACTTACAAAGCCATGTCCAACTCAGAATTGATGGACATGCTCCACCTAAAGAAATCCAAGTCACTGCGAGCCACTCGCTCTAGTGAGCTAAACCTCACCACAACAATAAATAGAACATGCTGGAGGGATAAATTCCTGTCACAGAGACTTCTCATGCTTTGGAACAAAATTCCTAACTACA
Source organism: Protopterus annectens (assembly GCF_019279795.1). Classification (NCBI taxonomy): domain Eukaryota; kingdom Metazoa; phylum Chordata; order Ceratodontiformes; family Protopteridae; genus Protopterus; species Protopterus annectens. The sequence goes on from NC_056739.1 coordinate 1,151,079,604, forward strand.
TTAGACAGAGCCCCTCACTAACACTCTTCAAGAGAAACCTTGACGAGTGGATGGGTAACAGAAAATACACCTCTGGGAATCACTTCATTGGCTCTTCTTGACCGAGGCTCAGTTAATTAATCAATGAGGTGGCAAAAGCTGACACACACTGGCTAGGCTTATAAATGCCCTCAGGCAGATAGCCTAGTACCTACCTATGAACCTATGAACCTATGTGATGATAGTCATATAATCAAATTAGTAGCAGAAGTGACTGAAGAAGTTTTCCATCTTGAAGCACTTTGAGATCTCCTCCAATTTCTGGCCATTTCTGAGTGTGCACTCAAAGTAATGCTGAGTTTATAAGTATATTTTTATATAGTATATGTTAATGACATTATGGATGAGAAGTTAATATCTTATAGAAATGATGTTACATGCTTTCAGCATACTTTGGATAAGAATGCACCACTAGATATAATCACAGCAAACAGTGATATAAAAAGCAATGTTAACAATGTAAATACGTGTACTACTGCAGGGAATTAATGGTATTCTGCTATCATATTGGCCTGAGCAGGACTGAAAATACTAAGAACTATAAAGATCTGGGTATATTGGAGAGTTGCAGCTTCATGTGTTCAAACAACATGGACTACATATGTAAAGATAGTTTCAGAATACAGGGGCTGCATATTTAGGCATCAGAACTCTAGAAGTGAAGACATATTAAATCTTTACCATGGTTTTGGCAAATCAGAAATACATTGTTGAGCTTTTTACTTTAGGTCCCTGCTACTAATAAATATAAGTTTGAAATGATGCAGAGAGTTACTACAACAATCAAAAGATGAGGGGCTGAATTATTGATGGTGTGCTTGTACTTTTACTGTAGAATATGTAGGAATACTTGATCAGAGTTTACAGTGCTAAAAATTGTCTAAACAGGAATACCAGAAACACAGAACTGAAATTAATAGAAACATTTAGAAGAAATAAAAGATGCACTCCTTGAATATTAGCAAGTAATATTAGACTGTGTGATATACAGACCCCTTTAAAGCAAATATTGAAAATATTATGGTGATATATGTTTTACCCTTGATTAGAAGTCAAGTCAGGCATTCAGATATTCAACCATGCCTATGACATGAGCACACAGCACCAATAGGGTACTAGTATCCTTCATGGGGTGCATATATGTGCCTAACAGAACAATATAAACCTTTTGAAATCTGGTACAACTTTTGATAAGCCTTCATTTTGTTTCTCAAGCCTAGCCCACCTCACAATATTAAAGGTAAGAGACATTTTTTTTACAGTTTCCATGTGTCCTTGCTGTATAGCGTCCAGTACTGTGGAATGTAACTTATGGGGATATTAGTTTCAGTTTGCCTATACCATGCACATCATAACAGTAAATGTATTTCTATAGCAGTTTAGAGATGTAAACAGATTTAGAATGAGCACATAGTAGTCAGCCCAGTGTAGATAAAAAATCCTCTGAACATGGTGGATCTTTCCCAATGTTAAAAAATAAATAAATAAATAAAATAAAAACACAAGACTTGCAGCAGTCCTAACCTAGGTATAAAAAAGATTGAATTTTGCAAGTAATATTAATAACAAATTTGCATCACAATATACAAGCATTGTGCATGTGCAGGCCATGTGCAATTCTGTGATGCACTATAGTGAATAATATATATTTTGTCTGTTGCTTTATCCAAAGGGAATATGGCGAAAAATAAAAGCAGTTGGTTACATCAAAGCATACATTCAAAGATTAATATAATAAAATGGAATATGTGTCTGTACTGATCTGATCAGTCCATCACATCAACAGATACATTTCTACTCTGTTTAAATATAACGTCATTCTCAGTTTCCTGTATCTTTTATCTGATGAATGTAAGTGCAATTTTGCACTGAAAATTAAAAGTATAACTTCATTATGAAGCCACAGAAGGAGTGTAGAAGAATGCAATTAATATGCTTCTGCAAAGAGAAAAGAAATGTAACAGAATACTTTAAATTAAAAGAATCCACAGTATTCAACTTAATGCCATCTTCCAAAATTAGGTATAACTGAATAAAAAATACATGTTGAAGTGAGAGAGGTAGCCGGCTTAGTAAAGGAATAAATATTTTTGTAGGCAGAGAGCCAAATGAGTGTAGCATCCTTGCTGAAGAGATATTAGGGTCAAAACATTGACAAAATCAGTTGTGCAGCAGACATGTATAATCTCTCCTTATGAAGCAAAAACAAAAACTAAATTGAAAAGCTAAATTTGCAACAAAGCCATTTGGTCTGAAAATGTGCAGGCCTATTAAGCTGAGCAGTCTTTGGGTAGAATTCATAGACAACCGACACAAACCTCTCATCCTCTTAGTAGTCTGGGACAAGGCTAAAAATAATGGGGGACAAGGCCGAAAAAAATAGGGATAGTTTTTTAAAACTTGCTCTTATAAACTTAGAAAATTGCTAGACTATGTGATTTTGTATTACCATGCATTTTCAGAAAGATATGATTTTTGAAACTCTAATGTCCTCCATTATTTAATGCCTGCAATCCTCAATCATTTACCAGAAAACCACAAATTTTACCAGAGATAGATCAAAAATATGTGGCAAAAATCTGGACATAACGGCAAATTTCTGGACAGTTAAGAAGTATGATCCGGCATACTATGCAAAGCTGTGTAAGGGGATTCACACATTATACAAGGGGGTTGTAATTCAAAGAAGTCTTGATGTTGACTGGCAAGGCCCTGCTCTACTAAGTAGTGAGGTGTCTTAAGAACTGCATATAAATGGTAAGCTGCGGGCTTGGCCTATGAAAATTAGGCCATTGTACATCCAGTGCACTGCTTTGTGAGGAATCTAGTGCAATATATGATTATTAGGGGGTCTATAATAGACTATAACAGTATAGACCAATGGAAAAAAGTGTTTAAGGGTGAATGGCTGTTAGCTCCATTATACCTATTGTTCCTAATGGGAGAAGCTACACTATTTTGGGCACATACCTTCAACCTCTGAGCAATCAGGGATATGGTCAAAAATAATAGGGGAACAAAGGCCCATAAATAGGGACAATTTTTAAAAATTGCTCTTATAAACTTAGTTGCTAGACTAACAGGTTTTGCATTGGCGCATATGTGTATGTGTCTGGATGACTCTGTATGTAAACATATATAATAGTAGGTTTGTGTGTGTGCGTCCATGTATATATGGGTATATGGTGTATATGTCTGTGTTTGTGTGTGTGTGTGTGTGTGTGTGTGTGTGTGTGTGTGTGTGTGTGTGTGTGTGTGTGTGTGTGTGTGTGTGTGTGAGTGTGTGTGTATACATGAATAGCTTTGCTTTCAAGTGCACTGCAAACTGTTATAGATACAGTCAGACCCCCCCCCCCACCCAAAATCAAAACTCCATTAAGAGAAAATTCAAAGCTCCAGTCACAAATGTACAGCATGGGTATGCCACTAATAGCGCACCTATTTGATAAGATGCAAACATGAATGTCACAGCTTCAGTCAGAGAGCTATCAAATTCATCTAGTCTGACAGCTGCAGCATATGACAGTCAGTTAAACAGCTGTCAAAATATCTGCCAACCTGTGGCTAGGTACAGATAAAAGAAAAAAAAAGAATCAGTTTCAGCATTACCTACTAACATGTAACACCTATTTTACAGTCTATATGTGTTTTGCCTTTCCTTGTCACATATTCCTACCTCTTCCTATATTATAGCTCTAGTCACAGCAGAAATATTGTGCCACATTTCAGCTTTTGGACTTAGTTTACACACCTATGGGCAGATATCCAGGCATATATATATATATATATATATATATATATATATATATATATATATATATATATATATATATATATATATATATATATATATATATATATATATATATATATATATGTATATATATGTGTATATATATATATATATATATATATATATATATATATATATATATATATATACTTTGAAAGCTCAAAAGGCCAGATTACCGAATGTGATTCTAGCGAGATGACAACATCGAAACCTTGACTTCTCAAACATGAACGTTTTACGAGGGTAAGTAAACACTTGCCCAAAATTCCATGGAAAAATACCACAGTATGTAAAACCCAACTAGGTGGGGAGCTAAACCTTCCACCCCCCCCTAACTATATATACCAACTCCAGGATCACAATACAGTGGGAAAAAAGGCATATTTCCCCATGCTGGGCAAGTGTTTACTTACCCTGGTAAAACTTTCACATTTGGGAAATCAAGATTTCAATGTTGTTGTCTCACAAAAATCACATTCGGTAATCTGGCCTTTCGAGCTTTCAAAGTAGATCCATGTATATATATATATACACACACACACACACACACACACACACACACACACACACACACACACACACACATACACACACACACACACACATATATATATATATATATATATATATATATATATATATATATATATATACATATATGTATAGGGTCTATATTACATTATCGAAGTTTCAAAACTTCGAATCTGATATGGTCGACACCATATAATCAAAGTCTTGAAACATTGAAAATGTAATAAAACACAACAACCTACAAAAACAAACCATTTAAGCATGCACCGTCCACGTGCCAACGGACCAACTCTGAGATCGCACTACAGTGCAGAAAAGGGAAATCTTCCCTTTCTGAGCTGTATGGTGATCTCCATTAAAATATTCAACGTTTCAAGACTTCAATCATATGGTGTCGACCATATCACATTCGAAGTTTTGAAACTTCAGGCTTCTGATCTAGATCTATATATATATATATATATATATATATATATATATATATATGTATAGATACATATATATATATATATATATATATATATATATATATATATGTGTGTGTGTGTGTGTATATACATACATGTATCTTTATATATATATATATATATATATATATATATATATATATATATATATATACATATATATTCACATATGTGTCTGCATATATATCTATATACACACACACACACACACACACACACACACACACACACACACACACACACACACACAGAGTAAAATAGATATGCATATTCAAATATGCTAAACTACCTAAATGTTGATGTGCATAACATTAACACAAAATTCTTGATACTACACATGTTGACATGTTATTATGCTATGTTATAAATAAATTATTTTCTGAGTTCAACTCTCATTGATTTGGCAATGATTTGCTAGAAAAACGCACTTTTTTGAGAAAAAGAACAAAAATATGAGTCAAAAAATCTGTGCAGTTGAAAGATATGAGTATCTTCCATCAAAATATGTTTCTCTGTACGGTACACCACTGTATGATAAAATATTGGCTTAAGTTATACGTTACACCCAAATTTTTGGAATGTATTTTTTTTATCTACATTTTCATTTAGTATAAAAATCTCATGATATAACTACCTTTAAATCATCACTGAAATGTCACAAACACCTTTCATGGACAATAATGTCTAAGATCAAGCAGTCCGTGCCCCGCAAGAGGACGCAGAGTTTAAGACTCACTGCAGTTGTAGAAAGAACAAAAAAAATTACATCAGAAAAGGTTGTGAGCAGAAGTGTCACAATGAATTTACAATGCTGTGCAGAGTAGCTTCAATCTACACTCTCCCACCATGGTCCACCGCATTCTACATGTCCATGCACTGCCACTGAGATGACAGTGACTAAAGTACAGTTGTATAAATAAACTTACCATAACAGTAGATGTTCAAATAATTACTGATACAGTAAAGTATATAAGTTGTATCTTGCTAAGGATATAACAGCCAGACAGCTTCCAAACCTCCAGGGCATCTTCCACTTACCCAAACCATTACCCAGTTCAAGCTGTGCTGACTAAATGTCAGGTTTGGGTGTCAAGCCCTTCAGAGCTTACCTGGTGTTGAAGAAAGCTTTTGAGGATCGACAGCCAGCTCTTGTTGTTTCTCTGACTGTTTAGTACCTCAGGGATATTTTTTAAAAAAATTAAATGTAATTTTAGCAGGTAAACATACAACCTGATGGAGCTACATAGATATCTGTCTCAGACTGATACAAACATAACAAAGATGAAGGATTTGTGAATATCTTTTGTGCTTTTTATTTGTGTATGCCATGGAGTATAAAATAAATGAAGGTTTGTGATGGTCAGCTTTCCATGCAGTATAGAATATTAAAATTGCTTTGCTCTGTATTTTACAGTTTATGACACATTTCATTATGGATGTACCTTCAAACAGACTGTGGTATTATAACTTAGAACATGACCTTTCATTTTCCCATGAAAAACATTTCAAATTTGGACTGATTACCAAAAAATCATAACAGTTAATGGAATTTGGCATTTTAGGCAAGACCACTTATGCACCATAGCAATGTTAAAACAAGGTTAAGTACTTCTTTATATTTACTGTTTGTAAAACTGTCAAGTTTGTTTTATTGAATGTTCTTTGCTTTGGAACAGTTTTAGTTTTGCACACAAACATACACACTCACACACACCCATACATACACGTGTGTGTGTATACACACACACACACACACACACACATATATATATATATATATATATATATATATATATATATATACACACACACACACACACACACACAAACATATACACAGAGATTCCATAAGATTCTTCAAACATTCAGTTTGTTGAAGTTTTTTCCCGTGTCAGAAGTAGTCTAATGCACACTTTGTTGAATGCAGGAATAGTGGAGCCATGCAATAGTCAATGCTAGGGAAGTGGGAGAGGTTAGTAATGCTAAATCTTTCATTTATACTAAATGTTTCTGCATTGAAGTTGAGAGTATCTGTGTGTGCACATGTTTGTAGGTTAGTTTTAGAGTAAGAGCTAGGGAAAGGGCTGGATGTGTTGACATGCTCTCATTGCAAGTGTGTGTGTGTGTGTGTGTGTGTGTGTGTGTGTGTGTGTGTGTGTGTGTGTGTGTGTGTGTGTGTGTGTGTGTGTGTGTGTGTGTGTGTGTGTGTGTGTGTGTGTGTGTGTGTGTGTGTGTGTGGTGTGTGTGTGTGTGTGTGTGTGTGTGTGTGTGTGTGTGTGTGTGTGTGTGTGTGTGTGTGGGTGTGTGTGTGTGTGTGTGTGGGGGGGGTGTAGGGTATATGTGTGTGTATGCACATGTGTGTTGACTTAATGGCACATTTGGATTCCACAAGGGTATGTGTGTGTGTGTGTGTGTGTGTGTGTGTGTGTGTGTGTGTGTGTGTGTGTGTGTGTGTGTGTGTGTGTGTGTGTGTGTGTGTGTGTCTTGTTTAGTATCCTAATGTTTATGGCTAAGGTTATAGACAAGGACAGGGTCAGAGTAGCACACATGACTAAGGTTGTGCAGGGGCAGTGTCAATGCTTGGTTGTGATATATGAAACAACAAGTCTGTGTTATTGTTTTGTTCTGATTTTTCAGAGATCTTTGACCTATACTTTCTTCTGCACTCTGACTAGTTCTATGTATTTATTTGGAACATTTCCTAATTTAATTGTTTATATATTTTCCTCTAGCTGTCGAGAGTAATCTCTTATTATATCAAATATGCTGTGCTTGAATACATGGTCAATAAATAAAACATTTATTTATGAAGCAGGAGGCTGTTGCTGAGACTCTTATTACAAATAAAACTACATATGTAAAATCAGGAAGGACTCTCAACTTGTTTATTTCTCCCTCTGTCCCAAGAATATGATTTGTAGATAAAAAGAAAAGCTGACTGTCTCCTGTTCTGCACCTAGGTAGAACATTGGAATCATACAGTTCCGAGAAAACATGCCATCATTGTCATATAATATTGTAAAGCCTTGTGTGTTGTGATCGTAGTAGTTTTTATACTCCATGTAATTTAGTCAGTTACTAGTGTGTAGTTTCTTTCAACAGTGAAAACGTCAATGAAGGATAAGGCCATATCATGATAAGTACAAAAGAATCTATCGTTAATAAGAGCTTATCATAAACTGAAGCATAAGCCTTAATTGATTTTAATAATTTATATTGTCATTAAGGCCAAAACTCATAAACAGAGTAGCATGCATTACTTCACATGTATCTGATCAGAAATAACACTAGAAAATGACTGATTGCCAGTGAATAATTAAAACGACTAAAAATGTCTGGCTGCCTGCTTTGCTACACTGTTTCTTTATTGGCTAGCAGATTTATCCTTCTGTGTTCTAATAATCCCTTGAAAAGGATGCAATGAGCATGCACATACTGTTTCTGTGTTTAACAACCACTAAATGCATGTGTTTATGAAGAGAAACCAGAAAATAGGTTTGCAATGTCTCAACTGATATAATCAGCATTGATGCCTGTCATTCATAGGTTCATAGGTTCATAGAAGGTCACTTCAATAGTGAAAGACATTTCATGTTACTAGACTGAAAATGCATATAACAAATGTAAAGTAATTTTCTGAATGCATGTAACTGTCAGGATTTCCACTCATGACATCTCTGTTTCACTTATTTAGTAAATCCGCTTTGAAAATTATTGCAAGCTGAAAAGCTTGTTGTGTAGGAAGTATTGCACTGATGAATCCTTCTCTGTAGACAGAAACATGGAAAGTATCTGCCAGCCAGAGACTCTGGCAGATTTTTTTAACTTGTTATAGTCACAATTTGCCTTTTATTTACACTTTTTATTTCCAAGCTGAGGAACGAGCATTGTGCTGATCCTTCTTCATCCCCCACATCATGCTGTAAGAACCTGATCTTAGCCCACTGGAAGGCACAAAGCTAAAGTGGATACCTGGAAATGAAAGAATGAATGACCGTTTTTTTAAAACAAATATGTTGACATAGCACAATACTTATTTCTGAGATTGGAAATAGAAGGAGGATAGAGAAAGAGAGATTTGTAATAATTGAGCTGACCTGATACAGAATTACTGCATTTCTGGAATGGGTATGATAAAGGAGTCAGTTATTCCTGGTTTAGCAATCAGAAAACTTGTCAGAGCACCTAGTATTGATTGTTAAGCCCATAAATACTGATGCTACAGCCAGATACTAAATAATGTTGTATATTAGTCACACTGATTTCACAGAAGGCAACAGTACGCACACTGCAGTTTACACCACAACTGACACAGTTTACACAAATACTGAAATTGATGATTGTTTGTCGAGTCTTTTTATAGACCCGAAAAGGACATTTCATTGTGTCATTTGTGGTGCCAGGGATGATGCTGGGCTGGAGAAAACTGATTTAATGATGTGATGTTTTCTCTCTTGTTTCATACTGGTAACACAGTTGATCTGCACGGTATGTATAATAACCTTGTGACTTTTTTTCATGTAAATGTGAGAAGGAAGATGATGGAGAGAGAAATATAAAATGTAATTCCTTACTTCAGGAAGCTAGTAAGTTGCAAAATGCAAACAAGTTGGATTTCAAAAGGAAACACTTGCCATAACTGAGAAAGGGTGCGGGCATTAATATGCAAACAGTTGAGAAATGCATATACAGTCTATTACTGGAATGATATAATTAAGCCTCTACTGTTGAGAAAGTTGTCAATTTCATGTGGGAAAACCGATTTAGTTACTTTTCATATGGGAAAGGAAGCAACAAAAATAAACTGGTGTGATACTTTTCTGTAGAAAGGGAATGATGCAATCTTATTATCACTGGTCCTAGTCTTTTTCTGTCTTGTCATAGCGTGAGCGCACTCAGTGGCTGGTCATTATTATTTATATATGTATTATTGCTATTTATTATCTGAGAAAAGTGTTATCTTTATTAGCTACTGTAGGTTAATACGCTGTGGCTAATTTCTCTATTTAACTAGATAACCTAAGCTTACTACCAGTGAAAAATATTAATTTGTATTGCTGTATTTGGCTAAATCATGCGAATCATGTAGCTGATGGTTTCTGGCCATCCAGAGTGGTGGCAGTACTATTGTACCAGGAAGAAAGCTGTGAAGAACTGAATAATTCTGAAAATCTTTCCTGGTAATTGTGTTTTTGTGTGCATGTATGTGTTTGTGTGTGTGAGCTCACATGCATGAGTGAAAATAATAGCTTGTTTGAAAAACAGTTGTAGTGGATAAGTGGCATTGAAACAGATTGTGGTTTAGTGAAAAAGTGCAGAGTAGGGGGACAGAGGTGCTTGACCAAAGACTCCACACTGTACGTGACCAGTGTGCAGTGCAGTCTGAGTGTGGATGTTGGAAGGCCAATCTCTGGACAGTAGTGCATATTCCCCCTGTGTGCAGTGCAGTCTGAGTGTGGATATTGGAAGGGCATTCTCCAGACAGCACTGCATATTCTCCCTGTGTGTCATGCAGTCTGAGTGCGGATGTTGGAAGGCGCTTCTCCAGACAGCAGTGTATATTCCCCCTTTGAGCAGCACAGTCTAAGTGTGGATGTCAGAAGGACATTCTCTGGAAAGCAGTGCATATTCCCCCTGTGTGCAGTGCACTCAGAGTGTGAATGTTGGAAGGCCATTCTCAGGACAGCAGGGCATATTCCCTATATGATCTCAGGGCTAGGTTGTATTTTTGTGACTTGATTATTGACGCAGATGTGTGTGCACTTTCTTTCTTTATTTTACTTTAACCTACTGGTTATCTGTAGTGTTACTTGAAAGACCACCCCTCTGGTGCCAGTTTGGTTCTTCCTTCCCAACTGGTTGATGGCTGGAACTCAAACACCATCTGTGCCACTGAGTTGTCATATATTGTTGGCAGTGGTGGGATTCAAATCTCATCCATGCCGCTTGGTCATCACATCAACCATAAAGTGCTTTTTCAAAAACTCAGGCCATCCCATCAACCATAAAATGCTCTTTCACAAACTCCACCTGCTTAGCTCTGGAGATAACTTCTTAAACTTGATGGAAAACTATGTAATTAAGAGAACTTACAGGTTTCAGGTAATCAATTGTCCAGTTCAAGTACTATCACAATAGGTATTTCTCAGGGGTCTGTACTGTTCTCACTCTTCATTAACGATCTCATCTACACCCCTTCTTTCTCTACTACCACCTTATATGTTGGTGATATCTTCATTCTAAAATTTGCCCCAGCACTGTTGAAACAATGGAACAAATACAAACAGATTTTAATGTCCTTTGGAACTGGGTCTAAAATAATCTGCTTTTCATTAATACTAATAAACTTGTATGCTTTTTGGGGAACAGTAGAAAATTAATTTCATCTGATACAATCATCTTTCATGGCTCAGTTAGAAACCTCATTCAAAAACTCCTAAATATAAATATTTGGAACTCTGGTTAGGACCTGCTTTTTCATTTTAAGAGCATGTTCAACCAAAAGTGATAAGAAACATCACAATCTAAAAATCTGCTATGTGGTACCTGTACGTCTTATGTCTGACTCCAGGAGATCCATAGTATGCAATGTTATTATTCCTAAGTTTGAATAAACTTTACCAGCTATAGCTGTTAGCCTTAGCCTTAGCCACACTGCTCACATAATTCAAACAAGAATAAGATTCTCAACATTTCTTATCTATTCGGAACACCAATAGATTACTGTACAAAAAAGCCATCTGACCGCTTGTTCTAGCTTGGGCAATCTTTCTTCTGTTTTCTTTAGCATTTAATCTACTTAATAACAATTCCTACCCATCCCTTAGATATAAACTGAGTATCAGAACATCTTCACATAAACTAAGGAATGCTTAATTATTAATTATTAATTAATAAATCCTTGATATTATAGAGGCCTCAGTTTATTAAATGGCTTTCTGGCTGCTATTTCTACATCCTGCATGATGAGAGTGACTATTATCGTCTGTAATGTTTTAACTGTATAGAACTGTTTTAGATGTGTAGTAATATATGACAACATCTGGTAGCAGTTTGTTCTTTCAACTTATTTTTTGTTTAGTACTTCTAATATAACCTTTATTGCATTGGATTATACTGTATTTGCATTGTACTGTATGTGGAGCTTTTCTCCCCGGGCCTCTGCTGAAAACGGATTCTGTAGACCCAGTCAGACCACTCCGGTAAACAAATGTCAAATAAATAAATAAAATAAAATGAACTTGGGACAAATGTTTCAGGAAGATTATTCTACCCAATGGAAATCATCTACACAAAGACATTAAATGTGATTCAAACTTTCCTACTTAAAAAAAAGTTAACAGATTATTAACAAGATTCTGTTGCTATAAATCTTTCACGGATCCTGGCTAAACTATTTTAACAGTAAGCATGCTTACCATTATATTATTTCTCTCTTTTACTAAGGTATAACACTGACTAATTTGGACATTATCCATCCTGTCTCTGGAGCTGTCCTCTTTTAAACTCTTATTCTCTTACACCTCAGCTACTTTACCTTCCCTATGTCTTCTCCTAGTGATAGCTTCCTGTAAATTTAATCCACAACATTGTTATTTCATTTATAAAATTTTATAAGATTTTTGTTTTTGCCTTAGCACACCCTAGACAATTACATTTAAAACTGAAGTACTTTGCTGTGGCCATTTTATCACAGTTGAGTATAGATGTTGGTGTATTATAATGACACAGTCTGAGTAGCCTTACACATTTGAAAAGTTCTGAAATGGGTATCTTCTTATTATTGGGTAATATCTTTTGCTTCACTACTGCGGTGGTGGTGCTGCGGTAGTGTTGTTGCCTCACAGTAACACGTTGTCCTGTTCGATTCTCAGCGAAAGCGTCTTCTGTGTGGAGACATGCGTGAATGGGTGTACCTTCGTTGAAGGTTGTGCATCAGAGCTGGCAACTTGGCACGTAAAAATCTACTGCCAATCATTAGCGGACCGGAGTTCCGCTGTGGTGACCCCTAACAGCGAAAAGCCGAAAGATACAACAACATCTTTTGCTTCATTGCTTACTGGAAAAATGTTCCAAACCACAAACTTAAATCTCACTCTAGCAATTGCTGCTGTATAACACAAGAAATGTTGCTGTATTAAATTAATTTAATTAAAAACAAACAAGAAGGTAAATCAAAGAACACATGCATTTACGCATGGTCCTAAAATGTGCAGGGGGTCTATGGTTTGAAAAGAGCCTGGGGCCCATGGTACACTTAATCTGTCATTGGTCAGATGCATTTTTAATGAATGTGAGTTTCGAGGGAAGCAAAGTTTACATTTACTCATGCTAGGTCTGTTTTCAATGTGAGACAATTTAGCAAATGGCCATCAGTGTTTATGCTATAAAATGTGGAATAAGTTGAATCCAAAATCTCTATTCAGTAAAAGTTAAGGGGAAATAAAAGTATGCACACTGACAGGTTTGAATGGTATTTATGGTTATTGGGGGAGACAGCCAAGTAATGGGACCCTGGAATGGCTGCGGGGGGGGGGGGGGGTGCTTCTGGTTCATTACCCTGCCTAGAGTGCTATTTGACCATGATCGAGCTCTGAATGCCAGTGCTATGCCCCGGCCATATTACCATACCATACTATATTCTGTAACTGTCTAAAAAGTTTCTTACTCTCTTTATCCCTCTAACTGCAAATCACACTTCTAAGTTTGACTCATGTATATAGTATGTATAACGTCTCGATAATGCATAAGCTCATTTCTGCTTTAGTCAGCTGTATAATGTAAATAATTTATCATACTGGATGTGTAACTGTTCTTACCTTATTGTTGCATTACTCCAACCTTGCTGTACACATTGTATTGCAGTGACATTCTTTCTGTGTTGTATAGATTAATATCATCCTTGTACATTTTCCTGGACTGAGACTGAAATTAGTCATTTGTGATCAGTGCTCTACCCCTGTTAACACATTCAAATAAATAAATTAAATAAAAGATAATCTCCTTTTAAAAGCATGCATAGCCAGGAACTATGAACTCTCTAATATATGCCTGCCAGTCAAAGTCCAATATTAGTACCTCTTGAAAGACTAGGTGATTTTTTCATTTTTGAGTATTCTTATCAGCATTACATATTTTACTTGTATACACATAGTTGTGCAGTGTTGTACAACAATGTGCAAGTAAATTATTCCTTTCTGCAGGAATTTTTTGGGGAAGAAAACAATTAGACTGCACACATTTTTTTATTTCATTCATTTTCCAGTCCTTATACTGCGGTGGTGGTGATACTGTGGTGGTGGTGCTGCGGTAGCGTTGTCACCTCATAGCAAGACATTGTCCCATTCGATTCTCAGCTAGAGTGTCTTCTTTGTGGAGGCATACGTGAATGGGGCATGCCTTCGTTGAAGGTTGTGCGAAAGGGCTGGTAACCCGGTACGTAAAAATCTACTACCAATCATTAGCGGACCGGAGTTCCGCTGTGGCGACCCCTAACCGGGAAAAGCCGAAAGACACAAAATTCATTTTCCAGTCCTTATTTCATTGGCTATGGGGACTTTGAGAAACCAGAGTCTATCCCAGCATTCAGTAAGTGTAAGGCAGAGAACCAGTCCTGGGCAAGACAGCAGTCCATCACAGGATTCACATGCACCTATGGACAGTTTAGAGGATCACCACTTCACCTAATACCTATATCTCTTTATGATGTGAAAGGAAACCAATTCTACTTAAGCTCAATATTTTTGGACACATATTATGTTAGTCACATAAGGTATTAATTAGCCTCATTTGCCTGCAGACTAACCCGTACTATATTCTTTCATGACAACATATGTGTATATTATTCTAGTTAAATATATTGAATGAATAGCCAAGAGAAACAAATATGTGGTGTGCTTTTATAAAGTATAAGTTAGTAAGCCAAAATAGTAGCTATGAGTCACAGGTGAGCAAGATCCTACCCTTCTGTGATGAGCTGCTGACACAAGTTAGCTTCTAACTTTAGACTTACAATATGCCTTCTCGACTGCAGTCATGGCAAATAGTCCGATCTAGCAACATTCACTGGAAAGATCTCTTTCTTTAAGAACAGCTGATAGTATAAATTTTTGCACATATGCTACATCTTGTAAAATACTGATAGTTTCATAGTTGCATAGCATCAGATTAGGTCTGAAACGAAATGAGACTAGTAAGGTAGAAACATGTTCATCTTTGTTTATTGTAAGGACTTAAATGTTAAGTAAATTCTGAGATTCAAAACACCAACACACTCTTTGCATTTAAAACTCAAAAGCAGCACAACCAAATTGAATACACCGATAAAAAAGTAAAAATAAATGTAATCTTTAAGCGCTTTCATCCGTATATAACATTGGACCTCTTCAGAATCAAAAACATGTAGCACACTTAATTTAAATATCTTTTCCAAATGATATGTTCGTATCCAAACCAATCCCATTAATTTCCCACACCAATCAATAAAACTAATTAAAACTAATTAAGTAGGGTATCCACCCCTAGAAAAAAACCTTGTCTAAAATATTACACTATTAGCCTAGTCATTCTTGCCTGGGAATCCACAATCAGCTTATCCATTCTACATCAAGCATCAAGTAGTAGGGGAATGGGGCAGCCTACCAGTTCCTTCAGTGGAGATTGAGCTCCACTATATACTGCCTTATGAGAGGATGTGTACCTCCTCATGCTGAATTCCCCTCAACTTACTACCTGCTGGGCACAGAGTAGTGCCACCCCACTTGGCTTAAGCTCCACTGAGTGGAACATATAGTACTTTGACTAGGTATCATCCTTGTGGTGAGCCAGTATAATCAGCCTCCCCCAGGATGGGTGAGCCATCAATGTCTGCTCATTCCCATCTTCCCTTGTAGCTCCTATGGGTACCTGAGCCTCTATTCAAACTTAGGATACCTGCAACTTAGTCAGGACTTTATCCTTCTATGTCACACAGTTAGCTTGTTTTGTCCCTGATTCTTCAGCAATGACATTGAGAGGTATGCTCATTGGGTATTATTCCTTGGAGGGTCTATATCATATATTCGAAATTCCAAAATATCGAACACCATATGTTCGAACTTGGAATTTTGAATATTCATAACATTGAATGCTCACAATAGTGAATTTTTCCCCAGGGAAAAAATTCGCTGTTCCAAGAAACATACACACAACACAAGCACACCAAAATAAATGAACCACACACATACAGTTAACAAAACCCAACTCCACACTAAACCATACATACATTACTAACTATCCACTTACCTTAACCCGCACCCTAACCATAAGGTCCGTAACTATCGCACACATACCCTACAAAACTATACACAAACAAAGCAATTAATACACACGCATGCAGTTAACATAACCCAACCCTACACTACACCATATATACATTACTAACCATCCTGTCTGTACAATTTGTGGAGCTTTTCTCCCCGGGCCTCTGCTGAAAATGGAGTTGTCTCCAGTTAGACTAGCCCGGTTAACAAATGTTAAATAAATAAATAAAATTACTAACCATCCACTTACCTTAACCCACACCATAACCCTAAGGTCCGTAACTCTCACACCACAGTGGAGGAAATAGCAAAGCCACGGAACGGCCCACCGAAATCTTGCCCTAGGTAAGATTTCGATGTTCTGGGGCTTTGCTAATTTTCACCATTCGATGTTGTGGGTTTGACATTTTACTTCTTCAAAGTTTTGATATAGACCCTTCCTTGGATAAACCCCACCAATTTATCTTTCTAATAATTACCCCCCCCTCTAAACTATGTGTGTTTTTTACATCTGTATTGTACTTTGTAAATAGCTGTAGCATTTGTAATTACTGTACCTTGCTAGTTAGATTAGATTTTCTAGCTCTCATTATATTAGACAATCATAAGGCCTTCTTCACATATGTCTGCAGTCTCAAAGGAAGAACCCAGATCTGCTCAAAATTGGCGGTCAAGGACACCACATACACAAACATCAAAGATATAGACAATGTGCTGCCAGAGAGCATCAGTGAAAACGTCAACCCTCTGCCCCCCTCCCCTTACCTCTATGGAGCAAGTTATCACTGTTCTCTCAAAGACAAAAAATACATCCTGCATGGTACCTGATAACATCCCAGGCTGCATCCTACATGAACGAAGGCAGGAACTTCAACCAAAACCTAAGTAACAGCTTTGTCCCAGCCGAGTGAAGGACAGCCACTGTCATCCCTTTACACAAAGGTAGAGGGCCCACCGATCCAGGAAATTATAGACACATCACCTAACTAGCCTGATCTGCAAGACCATGGAGTGAATTATCATGGACCACATTAACAAGGACATTGGCAACCTCCAAATACTTGATCCCACACAGTTTGGTTTCATCAAGGGGAGGTCATGCCTGTTAAATTTGGTCAAATTCTTTGAGACAGTCACCAAAGCCATGGATGAGGGGATGACAGTGCACACTGCGTTCCTTGACCTGGCCAAAGCCTTCAATACTATTCCCCATTCTGGTCTAATAAATAAACTCTCTCAACTGGGCATCAATCTATATGTTAGCAGATGGGTAGCAAACTGGCTCACTGATAAAACCCGCCTAGTCAAAATAGGGGAAGCCACCTCAAGCAGTAGACCTGTAACAAGTGGTGTACCCCAGGGATTGGTCTTGAGACTTCTGTTGTTTGAGGTATACTTTTTTGAGGTGCAGACCAAAACCAGTGGGCTATGGTTCACCATGTTTGCAGATGACTGCAAGCTTGTCATCAATTCCCCTAGTGATGTGGACATCCTGCAAGAGGGTCTCACCCAAACAAATGACTGGTGCTAGAAACATGGCATCAAACTGAATGCCAAAAAATGCATCATCATCATCCCCTTGGGGGAGAGTGAAATCCCCACAAATTATCTCATTGATACTAAGGACCTAAGCATGCAATCAGTCATGAGGGATCTGGGTACCCTGGTTGATAGCAAACTGACTTTTGACCACCATATTGCCTCCATTGTACAGAAAGCTTTCTACATGGCCCACCTCAATAGTAAGGGTATTTCATCCAGGGACAAGGTGGTCATAACATCCCTGCATTCTTCCCTTATAAAACTCATTATTGAGTATAATGCCCCTTTTGGCATGTATCTCACAAAGCACATGCAGCAGCTGGAGAGACCACAAAGGTTCCTCACCAGGAGAATCCAAGGCCTCAAACATCTACCCTACACAGGCAGGCTAAGGGCGCTATCCCTTTACTCAGTCTCCTACAGACTCCTCAGAGGTGATCTCTGTCTGGCTACAAAGCAATCTAAGACCCTATCTTGATGGGACTGCTGCATATCCGCAAGTCAAGCTCCACTTGAGTAACCCACACTTGCAATCTCAGCCTGGTCTGTGACATCAACAGGACTTGTTGGCGGGACAGATTTGTGTCCCAGAGAATCCCTCTTTTGTAGAATAGACTCCTGCTCCACATCAAATAGAGTACGTCATTAACCCTTTTTAAGTGCAACCTGGATAACTGGATGGGGAATATAAAATACACCCCTGGGATTCCACCCGTGTCCCTGTTGGACAGTGGCATAGGGTGCTGACTTGTTGAAACATGGGCTAAATTCTTGGCTAGGCTTGTAAAGACCTC
Organism: Protopterus annectens; assembly: GCF_019279795.1. NCBI lineage: Eukaryota > Metazoa > Chordata > Ceratodontiformes > Protopteridae > Protopterus > Protopterus annectens. Next base: position 1,151,098,070 of record NC_056739.1, read on the forward strand.
AGGGTCAATAGTCTAGTAGCTTCCTATGCTCCTATGATTAGTATTATATCATGTACATCTAATGCATTGCTGCTTATTAGTTACATTACATTATAAAGTTATCCTTAGATTTTCTGATATGTTATGTCTAACAATTTGTGTTTATTGGATCATTCATGTGATAATAAGCATCATATTTACTAATACTGGCTCAGATCATGACTGAAACTTTTTAAATATAGCCAGATATTTTCTTATTAACATTAGGTGATTAAACTTTTTTTTTTTTTGTAACAACATTTTGTAAAGAATTTTTTTTCTTACTTCAAAAGAAAGAAATAAGGAAGGAAAAATGTTAAGTAAAGCACTGGATGCATTACAGTGATATACAGGGTGGGATGAGTCAGAAAGGCACTTAAGGTAGCCACTCTAGGCCACAAAATAGCTCAACCAACAGAGTATGCAAATGAGCATATAATGAAATAGAAATGAACAACAATATTATAATGAGGCTCATGGCAACTGCAGATGAGGGTAAACAATATGGCAGACTGATTTAGCAACTTACAGAAAAATGACCAATGTGTCATGACAGCTTAATGGAGTAAAAACCTGGAGAACATGTTAGAGGCAGCAGCTGGTTTATATATGAGGCCATCCTCACAGATAGTAGACATGGAGGTGTGCATCGCCACACAGACTGTCACAGAAGGCTCTGACCATACAAACATTTCATCTCCTCCATGACAGATAAATAGTGGACCACTACCATGAGGACAGAGATACCATGCAGGAGCTAGCAGATATGTGCTACCCTTACATCCAGGTTCATGAGATGCATGGAATACCCATCAGGTCGTTACCAAGTTATGTGTAATTATGAGAAGACAGGCTACAGGGATCTTCCAATGACCATCAGGGGACACATTTGATATATTTCTGGTATCTGCTTCACGGTTACTACATCACTTTCTAGATGTCATGCTACATCACATGGAGGAACATATGTGGTTCCATGCAGAAAAAAGGAGAAAAACATCACCATGCAGTTATTCTATGATATATTCCATTTCCCTGAGATAGTGAGAGCAATTGACTGCACCCACATCACCATCAAGGCCCCATCTGAGGGAAGAAGGACAACATCATATCAACCATGAGGGATTCCATCAACTGCCAAGTGATCTGCAGTGCAGGGGGTAGACTATACAATGTGTCAGTACACCACCCAGGCAGTACCCATGACTCCCACATCTAGCACATTCCTTAGTTATATCAGAATTTGTATGGGGTGACTTTTGGTAGGGACATCTTACTGGCAATGCCAGATATGGCCTGGAGCCATGGTTAATAATACTGATTAAAAAAAACACCAACCATGGCAAAGAATGCATGCAACACATCCCTGTCAAAAACCAAAAACATCCTTGACCACATGTTCAGTTAACGAAGACCCACTTCCACTGTGTACACATCTCCGGTTGTGCCCTGCAATATGATCCAGAAAAATTATATCATTATAACTCCTACTTCAAATACTTACGATAATCAAGTGACACATAGTTTGCTTACTAAACATTTTTTGGTTTGTCATAATGGAAACTCCAGTGGAATTAAAGCTGGGATTGTATACTGTTATAGAAATAATGAACTACTGATGGTGATACAAAGAGTACTTTGCATTATAAGAAAATGTGTTTTATATTACAATATAATACTTTATATCCATCTGGGCTGAACAAGGAAGTGAAGTGATGTGCTACGATGTAAGTAAGTTTTTTATTGGTTGGTTAATTTGCAGTGGGGAAGCTTGCTTTTAAATGTTACTGTGTGTTACCTTTTTTACTGCCTGTGCAAGTTTTTTAAGCCAAGGTGCTAGAAATGTATCATTAAACAGTTATTCACGCCACCCCAAGTTTGCTGTTTTTTGAGCATTTTTAAATATTTAATGTAGTAGTTATATTATAGTCCATGTGTGGGGGTGCGCTTATACTATGTATTTATCATCAGATTTTCCGTGGTTAATAGGGTATCTGACTGGAAAGGAAGCTTCCCAAGAAGTCCGTCTTAGTAGTAGTTCACATAAAGGTCAGCAGAAACAGGTGGACTATTTGAAGGTTTTAAAACAGGAGAAAGAAAAACATATTATCAACTTATTTAAGAGTTTAAATCCTCATATGATGGATCCAATGCAGTAAGAGATGCAAGAAGTAAAGCAGCTTGAAATTTTGTTGGGCAGTGAATAAAATGTGTATTATAATATTTTAGCCCTGCACAAATATTTGGAATGACAAATTACACAAAGAGGTTTACATGAGTATAAGCTGCTAAGTTTGCCATTTGATGATACAAGTGATTCTGAGAAAGAGTGCAAACAAGATGGATACAAGCAGCACGCTTACAGTATGGAATGGGTTAAGATACAGACTGCCAGAAATAATATTAAGCAAAAAAGACTTAAAAAAAAATAAAACAAAAATGGCATATGTAGAACAGTCACTGAATAAATTATAACTTGAGATGGTGGATTATGAAATTAATTATAAAGTTTTAACTAAGGAGGATCTGTTATTTAAATGGAAAAAGAAAAAGTTAGTGATCTTAAAGACTAGAAAAATAATACAGATTTTGTGTTTCAAAAGGACTGCCATATAAGTGACATCAGTACAGAAGCCAGTGGAGAGTGTTCAGGTACTTCTGAAGTTGAAGGTGAGAGTGAAAAGGAAGATCAATCACCTGCAAATATGCGAGTGTATAAAGTTGAAATGACTGGGAATCTGAATTGTGGGAGATATGCAAATTGAAGAAATCATCATGGAGACAGAAATGAATCATTTATTTCCAGATATAGAGGCAGGGGAACCAAATGGGGGAGAACAATGGAAGCCGATTATGGAGAAAAACAATTGCAACAGTATAACAGCAAACAATCCCTGTATCAGAGAGAAAATGATAAGAGATACAAACATCAATAAGGTAAGTTGTTAAGAACTATATCGTGCTTTGCTGTCTGATCTTTGCAATAATAAGATTTAGTCTGTGACTTTACAAGCTGCTGCAAATTATTAACTCATAGTTAATTTGCCTGGTTGGACTTTGAAATGGAAATATCCATTTTATCTCATGGACTCAACTTTGTAACTACTCATTTTCTAAATTACATTTGTTATGCATTGAACTTTAGATGTTCTTTAGAAATATTTAAAATAAATGTTTTTTTTAATAATGGAAACAATAAAGATGCACTTTTTAAGAATGATACATTTAATCATTTAGATAGTTCATCTTATTCCTGTTGCTCAAATGATGTAAATAGGGATTATTTGGGCTATGGTCTATTAGATGTTCCTTTTAATTTTAAAAGTAATTGAAGCCCATTTTTAATTATGGATATATTAATGCTTTTTAGAAAGTGATTGAATCTGAATAGTGGAATATCTTTAAATACAGTTGTAGTACAATAAAATCAGAGTACTACAGTTTGAGTAAAGATGAATGTCTGGCATTTAAAACTTTGATTAATAATAATAATCTGATTATTAAGTCAGTGAACAAAGGTAAAACTATTGTAGTATTAAATATACTGCAGTATTATAATATGTATATAGTGCATTTACAACACAATAAAACTTCTGAAGTTGTGGATAAGAATGTGTATGATTTAGCTAAACAACAATACAAAATATTAGTGGACAAAAGTCTACATTTGGGAGTTCTTTCTGCATACTGTATACACATAAAATGCTGGTTAATCAGAAAACGGCAATTCAAACTTTTTATTACTTACCAAAGGTCCACAAAGGTAAACATAATCTTCCTGGCAGGCCTATGGATGTGGTTGTCAAAATTTTCAGAACATATTAGACATATTGTAACTCATTACTTAATGAAGTATGGTAGAACATTAAATTCTTATGTTCAAAACCTAACTGTAGTTTTAAGAAAAATTAAAGATTTAATATGGAAATGGGGGTATTATTGGGTTACAGGTTATCTCAATTCATTGTATAGTAGTATTAGTAATGCAGCTAGACCAAATTTGTTTGACTATGTCCTGGTTCAGGACCTGCTGCAGCTTATATTATTGAAATGGTTAGTTTTTGCCTTGCTAATATTTTTTTCTGTTTGATGGATCCCTATACAGACAGACACAAGGTATGACAATGGGAGTGAGTCTTTTGCAAGCCTAGTTATGAGTTTGTTTGAAACTTAATACTGTTATTGTAATCCATTTTTTCAAGAATATGTGATTCAATATATACATTACACAAAATATATATTGTTGGTCTGCCATATTTTTTTTAGATTTTTTTCAAACATTGGGAGAATAATAGATGTAATTTGATGTTTTCTTATGTATTGAATGAATGCAATATTATTTTTTAGATTTAGAATTATTAGGCTATGAAAATCAACAAGCGGCCAGTAGGTTGTATAGAAAACTAACAGATGCTGGTACGTTTTTGCATGCGGGTAGTCGTCATCCAAAACATATGGTAGCTATATTACTCCATAGATAATTTTTACAGGCATGTAGGAATTGTAGCAATTGGATAGATTATTTGTATGAATGTAATTTTTGATAGATTTGTTTAAAAGCACAGGTTTTAAAATGATACATATAAACAAGTTATATCACCAGGCTAGTAGAATTAATAGAGATAACAGAATATTCAGAGAAAAAGAATTTGACTAGTAATGATAACAATAGGAATAAAGGAGATTTATATTTGATTATAAGTATAAGACTTGTTTTAAGGTTGACACCTTTAGTCCATACTTGCTACTAACGCGGCTTTAAAAGATAAATTACCGAGTTATAGTCTCATATTCTAATGGTGCCAGTCTGCAGAACTTATTGGTACATATTCATTTTCTATGTCCTAAAGTTAAAATTTTAAAGATAGTTTATGAATTACAGACTAGTTATAGAAGTTGCAATACATACAGTATATGCAACTTCACGTCAAAAGATAATTATATGGAAATTAATAGCAATAGTGTAAAAAATTACATAATCTTAATTTTTGTAACAGTAAAATGTGATATGTTTAATTAAGCGTCCTTGTGGACTATGTTATTTTGGAGAAACAAAAAGACATTTCTCCAGTATATTAAAGGAACACTGTAGGAATATACAAAAAAAAAAAAAAAAAAAAAAGTGACAGTCGCTAGCTGAAGATTTGAACATTTTTTGGTTTGTCAAAATAGAAAATACAGAGGAACTGAGGCTGAGATTGTATACTGTTATAGAAATAATGAACTATTGATGATGATATAAAGAGTATTTGCATTATAAGGAAATGTGTTTTATATTACAATATAATACTTTATATCCATTTGGGCTGAACAAGGAACTGAAATGGTATTCTGTGATTTAAAATATGTGTTTTTTATTAGTTGTTTGGTTAATTGGGTTACTGTGTGTTACCTTTTTTACTTCCTGGGAAAGCGTTTGAAGCCAAGGTGCTAGAAGTGTGTCAGCTATTCATGACACTAAGTTTGTTGTTTTTTGATTATCCAGAAACATGCGGTAAAATATTTACTATACATACTATGTTACATGACATGTTGCTAAGCAAACAAATACAACTGGAGATAGCCACCGAGGGAAAGGATGTGCTGGAGTCAGCATTACAGGAGGTGCCTGGTGAGAAGTAAAGGACCAAGGGGATGGAAATGAGAGGTGGAGGCAGATGCAGTACATAGTAGCACTGGCTACAGACCAGATTAGACATAACAGAGATTAACAATGATGCAGGCAATACTGATGCCAGACTATGATGTAGCATGCATGGAAAGGCGCAGGCAACCCTGGTAACAGAGTACTAGGGGCAGAGAACCGCTATCATCATACGCTCAGCTAGAGAGGGCTACAGTGATTGGTGTCAGCAACATTCACTGCTGGGAGGGGCTTCTGATGTGTGTGTGTGTGTGTGTGTGTGTGTGTGTGTGTGTGTGTGTGTGTGTGTGTGTGTGTGTGTGTGTGTGTGTGTGTGTGTGTGTGTGTGTGTGTGTGTGTGTGTGTGTGTGTGTGTGTGTGTGTGTCTGTGTGTGTGTGTGTGTGTGTGTGTGTGTGTGTGTGTGTGTGTGTGTGTGTGTGTGTGCATGTGTGTTTGTGTGTTCTGCCTCATGCATATGTGTGCTTCTGTGTGTGTTATAGCCTGATAAGGGCAATGAGCAGGAAAGACTGTTTAGGAATAGGGTAGTGTATCCAATGTGTTATAATTGGGCAGGGGGTTGGTAGACATGTCTGTGTGAGTGAGTGTCTGTGTATACAGGTCCTACAGAAGATGCTGTACTGTGCATATTTTTCTGGAACAGGTCTAGTGCAGTCTCAGGAGGTATGTGGGAGGAACGTGCATGTCCTCATCACTGAGGGTGAACTCTTCAAGGAGCATCATTAGTGTGATCCACAGCTGACACAAAGGATGGTGTGCTTCATGAGCATAAATGTCAAACATGCCACAAGTAGGTTTATCAAATACACCCATTCTGCATCTTCAGGAACAGGTGTGTATGTCCAAAGATGGCAGAGCTTGACTGTCTATGGATGAATGTTTGTTTTTTACTTTGATTCATTTTATTTAATTTACACTTTAGATATGTCTTTAATTTCTCTGAATTTACAGCTACTCATACCTGTTTTAGGATCATTTGAACATTGCATAGTTTTAGCTGTTTTTGCTGATGCATTGAAGGATGGGTGTATGGTCCTGTTTTTGCTTCTCTGATGAACTGCTTTACTGGTGAATCATGAACTAATGCACTGATGAAATGAAGGATGCAGACTTCAGGTTGGTTGGCATTTGCATCACAATTTGTTAATTATGTTAACATCTTGATACCGTGGCTGGAGGAAAGTCGGTGTTTGTTCATCATTTATGCTTTTGATAATCTACAGCAGTTGTTTTGCAAGTAGATTGATGAGCAATGGATTCAAAGGTTTGAGGACAGCTGGAACTTGCTCACTGTTTCACATTTTCAGTATGCAGCAGTGTTACATTGTTTCGTTTGATTTCAATATCTTTGCAATGTGCTACGTTTGTTAGAAACATTGTTGCATTTTAATTTAGCAATGTTGAACTATGAGTGGCTTCTCTCATTTTTGGACTCATTGAACGTTTATTTAGTGGACATAAACAATTTTATTTTGTTTACTTTTAATTCCTGTGTCCATCTAGGGATTCAACTTCTTTGGATTTTGATACCTGCAACTGTATTTAATAACGTTTACTTGGGATTAGATTGCTTATTTTTTAAATACTCTTTCATTATCTGTAATATTTATAAGGTTTGTTTACTGTTTTATATTTAATTCTCTTTGATGTATATTTAGTGCAAAGGAAATAAGCATTATAATAAACCCTCAGATCTGATCTCCTCGATTACCGTATGTGATTACTATATTCACCCGATAGCTATACCTCAATGTGGCAACCAACCTACCCATCAATTGAACCAACCGTTCACTATCCAACATCTAGACTACGAAAACACTCCAACTTCATTTTCTACCGTATAAATGCAACCTACTCTAATACTAAAGAACCATTGGCATGTACATTGTAAGAAACTGCAAAAAGTAAAAGACTTGTAAATACTGTAAGTGCATGTTTCCGTACTTGTCCTTTCAGAAGTGAAAATCTTGACAGGTCTGCAGGATACATCACTAACTATGAATAAAATTACTGGATGTCATATCTGAAATGAAAGCTATATAGCATCTGACATTTATAAAATAGACGTCATTTTCAAACCTATGTAGCCCCCATTTTCACTGTTAACTACTGTTACATCTGAAAGTGCATGCTTGGATCTCTGAATTCTCTCTAAATGTGTCTATAATTTGTTTACTTTATTATCTTTATTAACTTTATTAAGTTTACAGCCGCGGTGGTGCAGCGGTAGCATTGTTGCCTCACAGCAAGAGATTCTACCATTCGATTCTCAGCTGGAGTGTGGGGAGTGCCTTCTGTGTGGAGTCTGCATGTCCTCCCCGCAGTTGGGTGGCATTCGAAAGACATGCGTAAATGGGCATGCCTTTGTTGAAGGTTGGACGTCGAGCTGGCACCTCGGCATTCATGAAAATCTACTGCCAATCATTAGCGGACCGGAGTTCCGCTGTGGCGACTCCCTAACCGGGAAAAGCCGAAAGACAAACAACAACTATCTTTATTAACTTTTATTACTATTGCGAGTGCTTGTTGTGATCTTATAATTTTCAAGATCTGCATGTAATTTGTGGAGCTTTTCTCTTTGTTGAAAAGGGGTGAATAGCCAAGTTAGACTTTCCTAATCAACAAATGCAAATACATAAATAAATAAATCAAAATGGTATGCAAAAAGTATGTACCACTGATGTTTTAGCTGAAGACCTGACATGCCTGTAAGAACAAAATGCAAAATGACTGTATACAGTATTGGTATAGTGCTGCCTCCAGCATAGCAGACTGCACTCCATTTTGTGTTATGTACATATCTACACACACACACACACACACACACACACACACATATATATATATATATATATATATATATATATATATATATGTATATGGTTTCACTTGAAATCATCGAAGTAACACTACGTCGAGTCTCACATCATCGAGACTACAACGTCGTAAACCCAAACCAATGAAAAGTAAAACCATCGAGTTGCAAACCGTCGAAACAAACTGCATAACATCATGAACTGAAAATGAGAAGGTATGTACGAATATACACTATGTAGCAAACATATATGGAACTCTGACAGTATAGCTACATGTATACCTTAAACTCGATGGTATGTATCTCGATGATTTCAATTTTCGTTGAAGTCGATGCTATGACTCTCGATGATTTCAGTTTTCATTGGTTTCAGTTTACGACGTTGTAGTCTCGATGATGTGAGACTCGACGTAGTGTTAATTCGATGGTTTCAAGTGAAACCATGTATATATGGGTCTACCTGAGATGGTTGACAATTCATTTGGTCGACAGGCAGATTTGCTCCCCTCCCCAATGTTGTGTGACCCTGGAGTTGATATATATAGTTAGGGGGTGTGTGGGGGGCTTTGCCCCCCACATAAAACTGCTTGTCAACCAAATGAACTGTCGACCAAATGAAAGTCGATCAAATGGCTTGTCGACCATGTGATAGGGATCCATATATATATATATATATATATATATATATATATATATATATATATATATATATAGCCTCCCATGGTGCTTAGTGAAGTTCTGCAATAATGTCATCTCCTCCACCAAGTATTTGAAAGCTATCCTGATGGTATGAGAGACCTATTGTGCCTCCCCCCACCCACAGACAGAGATGTCAAGAACTTCTGCATATCGGCTAGTGATGACTGTCTCAGTGAACCGTCACCCACGGCCCTCTATTCCTGTGTAAGGAGTTTTGGATTATTAATGGCATGATAGATCATGTTAGTGGCCCTATGTCATATCTGTTCTTGTATACAGTTATGGCTACCAGCAGCACTGACCTGTGCAACATTATGGGCATGTTAGATCCTGTTGGTGGCCTTACGTCATTCTTGCTCTTATATATGGTAATGGTCACCAACAGTACTGACCTGTGTAATAATTTCCCAAAAGGCATCCTGTCAGAAAGACAGGTCACTTTCATCTGTAAAAAGTATCTACCAGCCATGTTCAAAGATGACCTGCAGCGTAATGTTATTCTCATTCTAGAAGAATGTCTCTGCCTTCTTCTTCTCCCTCTCAGGCATCCTGCACTATAAGTTTGAGGATAGACATATTCTATGCTGTTGGCCTGTTATAATCCTTGTACCCACATCACAGTACCACCCCAAAACATCCACAGCTACTATGGAGTCTGTTACTCCTGAGTCTTGACCAACAAAGAAGCATGGGACACCTGTAAAGGTGCCAGTCATGTGACATTGGTCCATAGCCAATCAAGAGCAGCATGAGCCTGTGAAACATACATTTGCAGTCAGACATGATATCAGCAGCCTGAAATATGCTTTATATATGTCATGGTTTCCACAACATCACACTCATAGCCTTCTCCATAATTGTGAATAGCTATAAATTTGGTCCCATATACTCTGTCTGTCTCTGTTAACCATTGCATTGATGCATGTCATATTGATGTGCCTTTATGTCTTTTTATATCACCCACTCTTCCAATGTCACATGCTATCAGTCTCAAAACAGATGAAAACATGGCTGTAGTGCTGTAGTGTATTGGCCACTTTTGTATGTGATCTTGTGACTGTCTCTCTCTCTCTCTTTCTTAACCATGTGTTGGCTACTATGAAGCCATTTTCCAGACAGAAATCTAGAATGGCATCTCTTTTATTCCTGTTGTCCCACCCATGTTCTGTCTGTTCCAATGTGTACATTCAGGTCACCCATTATCGACACCAGTTCCTGTTGTCCTGCTTTATCTATTAGGCCCTGCAACTGCTGTCTAAATGTACTCTTCTCCTCACTATCACAACCCTGCTGTGGGGCCTAGGCTGAGATTACGAATCATTAGCCTGGAGTCTGATTGCCATAAGAATGTCACTAATGCTGATGACATCCCTCACTGTCTTCTGAAGCCTCTCTCTCACTACAGTTCCCACGCCATTTCCAGCCTCTCCTCCTAATGAGTAGTAGACTCTGGATCCCAAGCCAAGTAGCTTTGCTGCACTGCCCTTCTATCTTGTCTGCTGGATACATAGAATACCCAGTCTCCTCATTAGCATCATGTCATTCACTTCTAAACTGTGTCCCTTCAGTGAACCTACATTGAGTGTAGCAATTCTTAGTTCACTTTTAGCAGGTTAATTAGTTTTATGCCCAGTTTTTGCTTAACAGAACTGTCGCAGGTCACCCAAGCTGGGTAACTGGACACTGGCCGGCCAGTAGATTATTGACTCAGGGCTGTTGGGTTTTATGGCTGACATATACTGGGCAACAGGGGCACAAACACCCCTCCCACCATTAGCATGGGTCCCTGGCATAGGTTGGAGTAGGCAGGGTCCTCAACCCACTTATCACCAGCAAGTACCCATGCCCATTTGGTGACATTAGTCAACACGACCGACTCACCTATAGTCATATTTTACACCACTGAGAGACTAGCCCTGCCTCGGCACACAGTCTGTGATCCTTGTTCTCCTATCATGAGGATACTGCTCACCACAGTAGATGCTGAAAGCAGTTAGTTTATATAACCCTTCTCTATATAGGACACCATGTAGATTCAGTGCTGCTGCTCACAGCTCCATTCTTTGATGAATTTGAGATGGAAACACTCAGCATGTTTTTTGGAGGTGGGAGGAACACCACAAAGACACAGGGAGAATATGCAAACTACAAACAGGCATTGACCAGTGGACATGATCAACCTTTATACCTTATGCATGGAAAGAGAAGACCTTAACCATTATGCCAGCTAGTCTCCACACCCTCCACCCACATCCCCCAGCCTGAAAACATGCTACAGATGTATTACACCACATTCCATAAAAATATCCATATTTTTAATACCCACCCTTCCAAAATAAAAAAAAAACTCAGAAATTCATTTGGAAAAGGGATTCCCGCACTCTTAATAAGCAACATCAGAGATGCACAGCCTAACATGTAATTATCACTTTCCCAAAAAAAGCAACACAGGTGGTTAGTGGTGTATAAATTCTCCACATTTACAGGCAACATCACAACAGCCTGAACACAATCTGAAATGCATAGTCACTCCCACTCACACAACCTAAAGAAAATAGTTAAAAAGGCACCCCTCCCCTTACAACCACAACTGGGGATACATATTTTTAGAAATTATTCATCCAAAACCAAAATCCACCTAACCAGAGGGAAACATGGACTGTCAGCTTCAGAACCCATCTCCTCAAGCCTCACATAGCATAAGATGAAATGGTCTGAAAGTTAATTATATCCACAGAGTCAAACAAGAGACAAAGGTAATCAAAACTGTGAAACCTATAGTCTGCGGCCTCCTCACAAGGCCTATGTTCTCTACCTTCTGCAAATATACTTTATGCTGTGAAGCGTAAAGTACACTGGCAGCAAACAACTCCTCCTATGACCATTTCCCCCAGCTAGTAGGCCGTTGTAAATAACTTACTGCCCTAGACCCAGATCCAGCATAAGGCTCCCTAGGCATCTACCCTAGGGGCATGGTGCTGCCTAGAAGTTCTCATAAATGGCAAAACAAAATCACTCTTGACTGCCTAGTTTTTCCTCTTTAATTTCAGTCCACACTGCTTTGATGTGTAACAGTTCCAAGTATTTCTCTTTCATTTCCTCAGATGTAGAGCTAATGAGAGAGAAAGAATTCCTGGAGCTTGTCACAGTCAAATCAGACCAAAAGTGGACAAGCAATCTATCATAATGCATGATCTTTTTAAGAAAAATTTGGACCATGCAGTGCTGAAAACACTGCTGTGTGGATGTTGATTAAGTACTGTATATTTTTCTGTGTGTGTGTGTGTGTGTGTGTGTGTGTGTGTGTGTGTGTGTGTGTGTGTGTGTGTGTGTGTGTGTGTGTGAGCTCATGTGCATGCATCCCTGGTAAGAGTGCAAAGCTCAACCTTTCACTTGTCTTCAATTTTGCTGCGGATGCATCTCAGATTTTGCCTCATATTTTTACCATCTTTCCTAAAACATTTGATTTTCCTGCTCAGTTAATAAGGATTGCAGTCAAAGGTCTGCTTTTCAACTGTCTCTTATGTTGCATCACATTTCTAACTTTGATATTTTTGACATCTTTCCTAAAATGTTTGATTTTCTGGTAAATTAATGAGGATTGCAGGCAGCAAATAATACTAGTCATTAGAGTTTCATAGTTCTTAATGTTCAGAAAATGCAAGATGATGCAACATCTGTTATTCTGTTAATGTTTTAAGTAAATTAGTTTGTGCTTCTCACTTGACTCTGATTTTGCAGCCCATCTCTAATTCTATCTTATATTAATACCCTCCTTCATAAAATATTTCATTTTCTGGTAAAATAATGAGGATTAAAGTCAGTCAATAATGTCAATCCTTAGAGTTACATAGTTCTTATTGTTTAAGAAAATTCATAGGTATGTAGCATGTATTGTTCTGTTAACTTTATAAATAAATTACAGTTCCCTGGTATGTAGTGTAGAGAATTAAGGCTCTGAGCTGTAGTCAAAAGCATAGAGTTTGATTTTTTCCACCTCCTTTTACCTACAGTGTGACTTTAAGCAAGTCACTTAATCAGACAGTGACCCTGGGTCATCTCTGAAAAGGATAATGTGCAGCAATTTTGGGGTTGAGCTGGTTAACAAACAGATAAATTAATATTTAAATTGTACCCCTTTGGGGCCTTTGTCCCTCCATTATTTTTGGCTTTGTCCAGAATATTGATCAAAGAATTTGAGCCGTATTTTTGGCTGCTCCTTGTAAAATCTTTCTGGTAAATTATTGTGAATTTCAATCACTAAATAATGACAGGCATGTGAATTTCAGGCTTCATATCCTCCAGAAAATGCTTGCTAATAAAAAGATTGTTATTCTTGAAACTTACTATGTAGAAAAGAGAAATATTTAATATGTTCCTCATTTGGGGTCTGTGCTCCTGGTTCTTGAGCAAAGAATTTGAAGGGCACATGGAAGTTGCAGTGGACTGTACTGTATGGTTCTGAAAGCCATGACATGAGATACATTTCTCAGCCTTTTTAATACTTACTTATTCCTTTGCTTGATTTCAACCAAATATTTGGGGTATACAGTCATTCAAATTCGTTGTAATTGGTCATATCGGTTTGTGTGTGTTTGTGTGCTCGCACACAGAGGGCAAAGTTCTCAACTATCCCCAATCTTGTTCCATATTTCAGGTCTGCTTCTGATACAATTTTTTGTTTTTCTGACAAAGTGTTAAGAATTGCAGTCACTAAATATTGAGAAAAGTAAGTTTCAGACTTAATATCCTTCAGAAAATGCCTGATAACACAGACCTCATTATACTAGCAAATTTCTAAGCAAGCTTGGCAACAGACCATTTGGACTACATTTGCATCCAAGGAAGTACATTGAAACTACATTTACAATATTGCATTCATCTTACCTTTTAAATAAGTTTTGGGTGTTGTGTTTGTTCTTTATCTGGAGTTAAAACTATTAATTTAAGGTATTTTTATAGCCTGCAATGTTTTTTTTTGTTTGTTTTGGCTTGTTTTTTTTTTTTTTTTTTTTTGCTTACTGTGTTGAGCCTAGGTGTTCTGATTGGGCCCTTATTTTATTGCATTTCTACTAGCTCTCTACTGAATTTGGTCCTCACTCAACCGCACTATTCCAGTTGTGCTTGTATACTTGGAGCCTTTTGAGCTGCCTTTCCCCACTAAATACCTGGCTATAGAAGCTCTCCTGAGTCTTATCCTATCTGCTCACCTTACTGGGTACTGAGTAAAGAAAATGGGAAGACCCTTCCTTACACTGTTAATCTAATAGGAAATTACCTTAAAGTGTGTATGTATTCCTCACTTCTGGCTTGTCTGCTTTTGAATAATTCTGTAATTACTTATAGTAGCTAGTTGTTAGATTTGTTTCTGATATCTTTTCACTTGTGGCTAACTTAAGTGTGTATTTACATTAAAAAGGCTGGGACTGCAATTCTAGTGGGAGGATAAAGGTAGTCTGGTCTATCCAATTTTGGAACTACACAATGGGGGCTTAAACGGACAATTAATTGTTGTATTTAGCTGGCACCGTTTCACTTTTGGATAATCAAAGGGAGTTTTTACAAGAAAGAGGCTGAGACTGGTGCTCTAGTGGCAGTAGTAAAGTAGCCTGGTCAGTCCTAGTTGGGAAACACACGGGGAGACTTAAAGTGTGAGTGTTTCATCAGCCAGAAGGCTTATTATGGGCTTAGTTGTTTGGTGTTAATCTGCACTTGAGATCTATTTTTGCTGAACTTTTCCATGAAGAGGTTCCAGGATCATCCATCTTGTGGCAGATGGTGTTTACCTGATCTTTCTGAGTTGGGAAGCATTCTAGGGAAGTCAAAGTGTAAATGTTTGTTGGCCAGAGGGCATAGGAGTTAGTTTTCAGCTTTTTTTCTATTTGCTATAAATTAGGCACTTTTTCACAGATCTGTTCAGCATGCAGTGGTGGTTAGCAGTACCCTGGATAGTAACCCACCTATAAAATTAGTGTGTAGGACTTTAACCTATAACACAAAAAGGCTTTGCAAGGAGATAAGCTTAGGCCAGCTAGTTAGTGCATCAAAAAGCACTAATATGAGATCATAGCACTATCTACCATCTAGTCTTAACCACAGATACAACTTAGGTGACCCCTGGAAAGCCATGTTCCTAAACCATAATATCCCATCCCTAATATAGCTTCTGACAACATGGATTTACAATTTCCTAATGTCCCTGTGGCCAGCTTAGTAGATATTAGCAACATGAGACAATGTAGTAATTGTCTCACGTACTCAGACAATGTTAATATTTAAAGAAGCTAACATAGTATGCAAGAGATGTACATAAATAACTTCCCTGAAGGCAAACATCTCGCTTACAAAAAAGGTTGTCAAGAACACACACATTGCATCCTTCACACATAATTCTTACCACACACACACATATATATAGACCTTCTTATGCTGAGGCACTTAAAAGAAACTCTCCAAAAAAGAAACCTCTCCATACCTTAAAGATCTCCTAAGCCAGCAAACAGTGACAATTATCCTCAGCAACCACTAAAGCACCTAAAGCACACATCAAAGGCAACCCCTAACATGACACATAAGCCTACACCCAATTAGCCCCCAAGAACAAAAGCCATAAGGCAAGCAAACACTTTACCGAGAAATCTTGTCATAGGGGATTCTATTGTACAACACAGATGCCACTCTCACCAGGCTGGACAAGGAGAAGATAACAGTTAGTTGCCTATCTGGAGCAAGGATCCACAATATTACACACTCACTCAAGTCACTGCACCACAAGTACCATTACAATTCCATCACAATCCATGTGGGTGTACATGACCTGAGACTTACCTCACTGGACTCGCGTATTTCCCTGAAATAAGACCTGGTCTTATACTTTTCCCCCGCTGAAATATGCATTGGGGCTTATTATCAGGGGATACCCTATTTACCCCCCCCCCATACAACAATCTACATTTATTCATTTATTCATGTACAAAAAAATTGACATTTATTCATGTACAAAAATTGACATTTATTCATGTACACAAATTGACATTTGTTTGGTACTTTTCTGTTACTGGGCAACAGTTCTAGGTAACGTGTTAACAGTTGTGTGAGAATTCTACATAAATAGTGCAACAAACATTTCAACTTCAGAATATCTGCACCTTGGCTTTCATGGTGCAATATTTCATGCTTAACAGAAAGTGCAGAAAAATCTCAATACATGTGTATTGGAGGAGGGGAATAAAACAGGTGAATAACTGCCACTTTTTGAGTGGTGATGCTTTCTTTATTCCTTACCCAAACCGTAAGAGAAGAATGATGGAAAGTCATAAAAATGAAGTCTGGGAACTAGTGGCCTTACTTTGTAATTATCCCTTGATAATGAAATGTTACCTTAATACAATAAAGTCAAAAAACTGCCAAGAGCTTGCTGGCAGCTGAAAGCAGAAGCAATCCATTCTGTTGCCCCGATAACGGAAAAGTTATTCAAATACAGTCATGTCATCTTCTTCTGGAACATTGTAATAAGTCTCCAACCCCCGAATTCTGGCCTGAATTTCTTGCGACTCCATTTCCTGTAGCGCCATTGGCCCCAATCTGTTGTATCTAGCAACAGAGCTCTCCTTAAATGAGCACTGCTTGTCCATGTAGCCTGCCTGTAGTGCATTGGCAACACAGCTGTCAGTGATTTTATCCCATGAATTCTTCACCCAAGTCACAACCTCTTGCAGGCTAGGCTTCATAAAGTTTCCACGCTGATTTTTCTCCATTCTATTTTCAATGTAGTCATTGAGTTCCATGCGCAAATGGTCCTTGAATGGCTTGTTTATTCCAATATCAAGAGTCTGGAGATAGGTAGTCATTCCTGCGAGAATCATTATTTGATCTATTCTTCTCTGTGCAAGGAAGTTCTTCATGTCTTTAGTGCAGTGAGTGCTGGCTGAATCCCAGACTAGCAGACCTCTTTCATCACCTCGCAAAACAAGTGGCAGCATTACATCGACCCACTTCCTTATAACTGCTTGTGTGCACCAGGCTTTTTTGGTTTCAAGAATGTAAATGCCTGAAACACGTTCAGTCTTATCTTTCTTACCCTTACTAATGATTAGAGGTGGGGTTTTCTTTCCATCTAGATGAATTGCCAAAATACAGGTAACACGTGCACTTTCATAACCAATGAAGGGAATGTAGATTGACGAGGCACCCCTCTGATCAATTGTTGTTTGAGATCCTTAAGCCATAAACACTGCAGTTTCATCCATAGCAATCATGTTGGAGAGTTGGTATTTAGAAAAGTCAATGCCATCAACAAAGGACTTGAATGCAAGTGCACATCATTACATCCGAGTGATGCCTCCAGGTGAATATGCAGTTACCTCCTACTGCTCCTCTAGACGTCAAATATTGCCTGTTCATATTTGCATTAATAATTCCAAAATCATGCTACACACAAGGTATTAGAATATTTTATCTTGAAGCATACATGATGGCAGACACAATTGTATTGATATCTGACCTCTGTCAATGAGTATTTGTTAGAATTGTAAGGTGCTAACTTAATTTTTTAAAGGCTCAGGCCACACCCAATAGGAGTTAAAGGTACACACTCAAAAGAGTTGTACTGGAGGGAATGAGCTTCAGTATCATCCAGCTTGAGCAGTGTTGTCGATCTTCTTAGAGACAGTTCATATCGCTGAAGGAAGCCATCCAGCCAATGTTGTGATGCTTTGAATTCTTCTGGGGATATTTGTAACTGTGGTGCCATTGCAAGGGCAAATGCTTGAATATCAGCCCTGTGCATAACCAAAGCCTTTGCTATCCTGTTAGCAATCCATTCACAGATGATGTCTTCCAGCTCAGAAAATAATGGTTGCCGACCTGATCCACACTTGCACTTCTTAGCATTTCCCTCATCAGCCGGTTGACTGAGGTTATCGTACGCTACTCGCCATTTTCGGACCATTCGGCCATCCAACTTCTTCTCTTTGCAGAAAGCCATCAGATTCTTTCCCCGGGAGTCCTCCACAATCCCTTTCTTGTACTCAATGTAATAGCTCTTTCTTTTTACACTCATCTTGTCTGGGGGGGGGGTTAATTGAAGACTTATTTTTGGGGTAGGGCTTATATCATGACCACCCTGGAAAACCATGCGAGGCTTTATTTTCTGGTTAGGTCTTATTTACAGAGAAATTCAGTAAATGAAAAGAGACATTATGAAGCTCTATAAATATGTGTCACAGGTAGGTATGTACCTTGCATTGAGCAGCATTCTGTCTTCACCAAGGATGATGCCACAGTATGAACAGGATATGATTAATTTTAATAACTGGCTTAGTTGCTGGTGTCACTCCAAGGGAATCCATTATCTATTAGCAAGGGAGGACATGGTTAACAGACCACATTGCTTTGCCAAGGATGTCCTGCAACCTATCCCTTGGGCTTTCAGATATTGGCTAAAACTTTATCCACCCCCTTAGAGCCTTTCTTAGGCAATGTCAAAATAACAAAATTGTCAGCATAGCAAACTTAGGGTGTTACTGTTCAATGTTTGAAGTCAAAACAAGAAATCCCATACCCTCATATTGGAAAATGTAGACATCTGTGCTGTCACTGAGACTTGGTTTAAAGCTGCAGAAAGTACTGTGGCAGTGGAAGGCTACAGTGCCATTTACACATTTAGACCAACAACAGCAAAGACAGGGGCTAAAGGTGGAGATATCTCATTGTACATTAACAACAAATAACTGCAAGTTGGTTAAACTGGATGATCCTCCACTTCCAAGTTCCTTATCATGCTCTAGCAGCTACCAGTCACCCTCTATGGCTCATGGAGCTCTCAACATTTACCTAAACCTACTAGAGGTGATCACCATCCAACTAAATACCCTATTCATTGGGGACTTTAACTCCTCCCCTATAGACTAGGAAATATACACTGCCTCTAATCACAGGCACAATGTTTCCTGGACTTTATCAACACAAACACCCAGGACCAGATTGTGTGCACTCCAACCAGAAGATCAAACATATTGGACCTAGTACTCACCACCTTGGTAGGGTGTTGCACCTCTCCCCCCATGCCACATCTTCATTGGTGAGGTAAGACCACAAAGCTGTCTCCATCAAAATAAAAATCAACTTGAAAAACCCAACGCAACCCATAACAGTTAGGAACTATTCTAAAGCAAACTACATCTTATTAAGCACCTGTTTGACAAAATTCACTGTTCCCCACAAACCCCAAGAATACAACTACCTATGCAGAATTATTTACACAAACCCTATACAAAGATGTAAATGGCTGCATTAGGCTGCTGTACCTACCAGAAATAAGCTCAGATCTAACAATAAAAACAAACTCTAATGGTGGAATCCTTAAAGTAACAGGTTATATAACAAAAGAAAAAAGACATGTCCAAAATCAGAAAGACCAGCTCTCATAGAGACAAGAGCTTTCTGATTCAATTAAACAAGAAACTAAGAGGTCTAATAATGTCTACCATGGCCAATTATACAGTCAGGATAGCCTCTCAGACTAAGAACAATCACAAGGCCTTCTTCAGTTATGTCAGGAACCTTACAGGTAACACTCAGCCATGTACAGATGGTGGGAAGTGGCACAACCTTCAATGACCAGGGTGACATAAATCTACTGGCTGATAAATACAGCTCTAACTTCACCTCACACTCCCCTCCCCACTACCCCCTGTGAAATCCCTTTTAGCATATCCTGCCGAATTTATCAACAGGAGGCAGGTCCTGGTGAGACTCACTAAGGCCAAAAACATTGCTTCAGTGGGCCCCA
This sequence comes from Protopterus annectens, assembly GCF_019279795.1. Lineage (NCBI taxonomy): Eukaryota > Metazoa > Chordata > Ceratodontiformes > Protopteridae > Protopterus > Protopterus annectens. The sequence goes on from NC_056739.1 coordinate 1,151,118,036, forward strand.
ACAATATCCATGATTGCCTTCTAAATAGCCTAAAACAAGACCTAGAAAGACCATTCAATGCAATGTTTGACTGCAGCCACAAAACAGGTTACATGCCAGGTGAATGGAGGGCCGCAATGGTCATCCCTCTTCATATGGGTGGACCATCAGCCAACCCCAGGAACTACAGAGCCGTCAGTCTGACAAGTCTGATATGCAGAGCTATGGAACAAAAATATTATGGAAATGATCATTAAGGACAATGGCAACCTACAGACTCTAGACCCATCCCAGTTTGGCTTTGCTAAGGGAAGGTCTTGCCTACTAAACCTGGTAGACGTCTTTGAGAGGGTTACCCAGGCTATGGATGAGGGGAAAATAGTGCATAACACCTACCTTGACCTGGCCAAGGCATTCGATGCAATACCCTATTTAAGTATTTTTGATGAACTCTCAGAGCTAGACATAAATCCCTACATAACTCACTGAATTTCTGGTATGTTGGCTCACAGATATTCATTTATTTTATTTTATTTGCAGTTTGTTTTCCAGGACAGTTCGTTGGGCTACAAGGAGCCCATTTTCAATGGAGTCCTGGGGAGAAAAGCTCCAAGAAATACAAATGCATAGTACAGAAGGAGCACAATTTCATAATATACATTTCAATTAATTGTTAAATACATATTTTGTATAGTACAAACCCATATTGCACAATTCAAATAGATGTTACATAATACAGAAATTAAAAAAGATTTTCATTAGGAAAATTACATCAGGTTAATTCAGTGACTACTAGTTTTTTTTTTCTCCGGGGAATTACAGTGAGGTAATATTTTAGTCATTGGATGAATATGTCCCAAGGGATGTAGAACTTTAGGAAGTAGTGACAGGCAACAAAGTTTGGAAATTTAGGAAGAAAGTGTGGTAGAATTAAGTTGGATGAGAACAAGAGCATTTCCATTGTGAAGTAAGGTGCGAGTGCAGTGAGGTTTTAAACAAGGAGAGACTGCTGGTGGTGCGGATGGGAGAAGGTAGAGAGTTCCAGAGGCGTGCAAGAGAGAAGGACATCAACTAATTCCCAGCAGAATGTGTTGGCTTATGCAATTTAATTAGGTTTTGGGAACTGGATCTTAGGAGTCTATCTGGCTTATGTATTTCAAAGGTATTTGCTAGGGAAGGGCAGAGAGAGACGGGTTATGAATGAGTTTGTGTGCTTGGATGAGCTGGGTATATGTGAGGAAATTTGGTAATTCTAGCCAACTTAGTTGGTGAAGGGAATTACAGTGGTGAGAAGAGGCTCTATGACCTGCCGCAAATTTGTATATTTTGTTATAACAAGATGAGAGTTTTGTTTTGAGGGAAGATTGTAGGCTAGTTAGGATAGATGCACCATATAAAAGGGATGGGATGAGGTATGTATTAGCTAATGTAATCCTGGTGGTGGGAGAGATAAAGCGACTGTGGTAGTAAAGCATACCTAATTTGTTATGTTTTTTTTATATTTGCTTGTAGATGCTTATCAAATTTGAGTTGATTGTCAATGACAATTCCTAGTAATTTTGTGTCAGAGACTAGTTCTAGGGGGTTATTATTATTATTGCTGGTAATTATGAAGGATTGTTTGTCTAGGGAAGAAGTTTTGGATGCATTGAATAACATAAGTTTTGTTTTGGTTGCATTAAGGGCTAGATGGTTGTCGAGCATCCACTGTTCAGTGGAAGAGAAGGCGGCTTGTGTTAGATTGTTAAGAATTGTGATGGAAGGGGAGGAACAGATTATAGTAGAATCACTGGCATATTGGATGAGACTGGAGTTAGGAATGGCTTGGAAGAAATTATTTATGAATATGCTGAATAGTAGGGGGCCTAGAATGGAACCTTGGGGGATGCCGGTGGATGTATTAAGGAAGGGTGAGGTAGCTTTTTTCCATTTAACTGCTTGTTGCCTGTTTGTGAGATAGCTTGAAAACCACTGGGTAGAGGAAGGGGATAGGTTAAGTTTAGAGAGTTTGGTAAGAAGGAGGTTGTGGGAAATAGTGTCAAATGCTTTAGAGAGGATAAAAGACTGGATACAAAGTGGTCAGAGGCGTGGGCTTTGTTGATTGTTTCTAGGAAGGAGAAGAGGGCAGTGAAGGTACTATGACATGGTCTAAAGCCATGTTGTGTGGGGGTAAGAAGCTGATTATTGATGAGGGAGGGTAAGAGTTGTTGGTGCACACACTTTTCAAGTAGCTTAGAAATAGGGGCTAGGGTGGTGATAGGGAAAAAGTTTGGGATGTCATTATTTTTGCCACCTTTATGGAGAGGAATAATAAAGGCCTTTTTCCAGAGCTGGGGGACCTGGCTTTCTGAGATAGACAAATTAATTAGTATGCCGATAGGGAGAGCAGTGGTTCTGCAGCTACTTTTAGGAAGTAGGAGGGAATTTCATCAGGGGCATTGGAACCAGGTTTTAATTTTAGGAGAAGTTTTTTTATGGTGGATATAGAGATGGGATTGATAGAGAAAGGTGGAGGTTGGAGGCAAGGGATGCTAGGGGAGGAATGGATGGGAGCACGGTGAGGAGGGGTTGTAGAGGTGTTGGTGAAGGATGATGTTATCTTGCTTATGAACTCTATGAAGAAAGAGTTAAATTGGGTGGCCAAGTCCATGTCAGAGGCATCTGGGATGGGGCAAAGGTTTTCTTTTTTTCCCGGGTTGAGGAGAGATGTGATTCCTTTCCAAAATAGTTTGGGATTGGTGGTGTGGTTGGTTTGGAGAGTGGAGAAATAGGCTTTGCAGTCTAAGGTAATACGTTTTTTTACTTTATTTCATAGTGTTTTATATTCGTTTAGGGTGGTAGTGGTTTTATTTTTATGGTAACATGTCCAGGCTTTGCCACGGAGTTGCATAGTAGCTAAGGTGTTTTTGGTTAACCAAAGTACAGGGTTACTTTTTATACGTTTTGTTTTTAGAGGGGCAAAGGAGTTGAGCAGGTTTGTGAAAGTAGAGTTAAAGTAGGCTACAGCATTATCTATGGAAAGAGTTTTTAATGGGTTCCAGTTTGTGCTTTTTAGTGCATTTGAGAAGGTTTCAGCATTGACGTTCTTCAGGCAATGAGTGGAAATATAGGTGTGAGTTAGTTGTACAGAAGAGGGAAGATGGTGGGCAAAAGTGGGGAAATGGTCAGCTAGTGGGTCTGGGAGAATACCACTATCAGAGATATATTGAAGATAGGTACTAGAATCCAGTCTATTGTAGTTCCAGTGATGGAGTTCTTGGAAGGCCTGGTAGTGGAATCGATTAGTTGTGTAAAGTTATATAAGTTAATATTGAGTGAGTTAGTGGGAGAGTGGATTGTGACCCAGTTTATGTTCATGTCCCCCATGATTATGGTTTCATGAGTAATGTTGGTAGAGACCCAAGATCCAAGAAGTCAGGATTGGTGAGACAACCTGCACCAGGTGACCAGTCACCAGTGGAGTACCCGAGGGCTCTCTGTTGGGCCTGCTCCTGTATGGCATCTATTTTTTTGGAAGTAAAGATTAATGCCAAAGGCCTCAAGTTCACCAAGTTCATAGATGACTGTCAAATGGGAGCCATCATATATTCCACCAATGATAGCAACATCATACAAGAGGGTCCAACACAAACAAATGACTGGTGCCAAAGCCACAGATTAAAACTCATTGTGAAGAAATGCATTATAATGTCCTCTTGGAAATCATCCAACCAAACTAATTACTCCATCAATACAACACCCCTAAGAGTTGACCCGATAGTGAGGGATCTGGGAATATATGTAGACAGTAATCTGGCCTTCGACCAGCATGTAGCCAAGATAGTAAGAAAATCATTCTATGTTGCCCAGCTCATAAACAAGGGCATGGCATTCAGGTCCAAGGAAGTTATAGTGCCACTATACTCAATCCTTATCAGACCCATCGAGTACAATGCCTCCTTTGGCATGGACCTAACCAAGCACTTGCAACAGCTGGAGTTCCCTCAAAGGTTCCTCACCAGGTGAATCCATAATATGATTACCCTGTCCTACACAGATCACCTTAAGGTCCTATCTCTGTACTCAGTCTCCTACAGTTACTGAGAGGAGATCTATGCCTATCATATAAGGCATCCTCAGATCCACTTCTGATGAATCTCTTGCACAGCTACAAAGCAAACAGCACCAAAGACACTAGATCCAACCTGAACTTTATCTGTGACATAAATAGAACATGCTAGAGAGACTGATATGTGTCTCAATGGATCCCAACACTACAGAATAAGGTCCCTATCTACTTGAAGTAGAGTTCATCCCCAATTCTATTCAAATGAAACCTTGATCACTGGATGGGAAATTGCAAATTCACCCCCAGTCTGGTCCCTGTGTCTCTGATGGACAGAGGTCAACAACAAGTAAATTAATCCTAACTAACATACCTCCTCACATAACCCTTAGCTACCTCTTTACTAACATATCCCACCTTGAGGACAAAACTGGGTTGAATTTCACAGTTAGGTTTGTAAGGATCCTGGTGGTCATGAGCCTAGTATAAACCTATGAACCTATAAGAGTAAAATATAAAACCTGTTCCTGATTTTGGGTCCTTGTCTCGGATTCTTGACTTAAGAAGCTGAGAGTGTAGACAGGAGTTTCAATGGGTTACCCATTATGGTTCTGACAGCGGGGAGCTAAGATAAATTTCTGGGCCATTATTTGTGTACTTATTCATTCACTAGCTGAGGTGTACAAGTGGGTGCAATTGATTGTAACATCTTTGTGTCTGCATGTAGAAGACATAGTTCTCAACTCTTCCCAGTTTTGCCTCATGTTTGTGGTCTGACTCTCATCAAATCTATGCTTTTCTGGCAAAGTGTTATGAATTGCAGTCACTAATTAATGAAAAATGTTTGGCTTTGTATCATTTAGAAAATATTTGCAAATGCAAAACCTGTTATACCAGCAACTTTCTAAGTATAAAAGCAATAGTTAAATATGTTTCTGATTTGGGATATTTACCTTTGATACTTGAGCTAATAGATTGGGGGAGCATGTGGTATGCAATGAGTTGCACTGTATGGTTCAAAGCAGCAAGATGAAATTATGTATAGGTCATTAGTTATGTATTTATTCATTCATCTGATCTCAAGAAAACATCTGAGATGTACACAGTCATGCAAGGGGCTGTAATTTATGGTCACGTCTGTGTTGGTATGTCTCTGTGCTAGTGTATGTGCTTGCATACACATGTGCATGCTTGTGTGTGTATGAACACATGGTTATTGCATCCCAGAGTAGTTATGGTGTGAAGGAAGGAATCAATGGTAGTAAACAGGAGCATCATCATATGAGTCATGTTCTCTGGGTACAATACTTGGTTTCCTTGTTTTGTTAACTGCTGACAGTGTGTTTATTATTTGGCTGTAAATAAACTGGATAACACAGAGTCTACAAGTTTAATGTTAATATGTTAACTCTGAATACTTTTTAATTTAGCTTGTTTTCTTGCTGGCATGTAAATGTGAAATGCACTTTGCTGGACTTCAACAGTGTTTGCATGGAACTTAGTACAGATGAGTAATGCTATGAGCTGTTTCCTGTAGTGCATCATTTCATTCTCTCAGCTTTTCTTTGCCTACTGTATAACTCTAACCAAGTCATTTCACCAAATAGTTTCCTGGTTTGCCTCTGAACAGGGACACTTGAATCCAATGGGCCATCCCAGGATGTTAACAAATGTGCCATCCCAGGATGTTAACAAATGTGTAACACATTTCCTTTCTGAATACCTTCAGCTGTCATGTAGGCACTAATTAATGCTCCTGTATATGACGATGAATGCCAGCATGTCTGTTGAAGTGTAATGGCTTGCCAGATGGACTTTTAATAAATGTTAGTTTCAAGAAAAGATAAGAGATGTTTTGTTGTTGTGTATGCCAAGTCTGTTTACAATAGGAGAGATTTCTGTTTTGTTTAGAAAATGGCTGTCACTGCTTTGGCTGTAAAATCTGAAATAAACATTTTAAATTAAATCTAAATCTCTGTGATCATAGTAAAAGTAAAGAAGACAATTGTATGCATGCTGACAGGATTGAACAGTGTTTTGTGGTAATTGGGGAGAGACAGCCAAGTAATAGCATATTGGTATATCTGGGAGAGGGCCGATCCATTACCCTGCTTAGGGCCTAATTTGACAATGGTCCAGCTCTGCCCCTCAACATTTTAAAATTAAGAGTGGAGCAGCAGCAATAATATCAAATCAGTTTCCCAACATGTGAAGGCATTATCCCTGAACACTTATCTCAACTGCAGAGATTGTGAATGTCCAGTAGGAAGTCACTCCTCTTCACTTACTTTACAAGAATGTTGCAATTTTTGTAGCATGATGAGTACAGCAATACCCATGGCTGTATTAGTCATACAGTGTTAAGGCTAATAGCATGGCAATTATGCTAATAACACAATTTCAAGTAAACATATCAGAATCACACTTTTCACTGTGCATTTGACCATGGCTGCACAATGAGGATTGTACTTGATTGTGTACAAGCCTGAATAGCCACAAGGCACATTGCACATATGTGGGTGGGCCACTGATACCCAAGTGAGTGTGTGTATATATTTAATGCTTTCCTGTGGCCCCCAGAGTCACTAAAGAGCAATAACAAAGTGAGATGTGGGTTTTCTGGACTACACAAAATTGTGTCATAGTGGTATTAACAAACAAACACCACCCTACCATGCCATGCATTTACACATAACTATACTGTGCCATATTGACCTGTCATGCTGCCCTGTTGCCTCCTGTTGCATGCAGCATGTTGACAGCAAAATGAGTTAAAGCAAATGTGCTACCGTATTCCTCTAAGCTGTGACCTGGGAAGTGCCCATGACTTCCAGTGGCACTGAGTGTCGGACGGCCCCTAGATGGTATTCTAAGGAAAGTAGATATAATGTACAGGTACAAGCAGGAGTGTCTGATGGGGACGTCTTATGAGGGTTACCAGTATAAGGTCAATTTCTGGCACTGCCTTGCCAGGGTGGTGGCTGCTGCAACTGGTATCACCTGCTCTAGTAAGCAGTGCAGGCACCACTACAATGACCTCAGGAGGTGCCACATTCATTTTTGCACCAATGGGAAGAGAGGGTCAGACAGCTCTTGAGTTCTATAGAAAGTATGCATGAAAGGTACATTATAGAGTAAAGTAATTCATAACTACCAGGACTACTAAAGGGCACATGCTTCATGCATATTTTCATTCCCTTTAATGGTTTTCAGCTCCTGAGCAGAATGAAGAGAATCAGCTCCTATTTCAAAGGCATACTGACCTCTCCAGATGTAGGGTAGGTAGATAACTGCACTGTTACAGCCATATGTAGATGTCATTTTAAAAGGCTTCTCTAATCAATAGAAGTTTATGTTTATTAATAATACCCACTGCAGACAGGAATGATTATGATGGGACACACCAGCATTGTCCATGCAGGTGAAAATTTTGGCTAAACCACCCAAACTGTGAGAGCTGTCCACAAAATCAGAATAGGCTTGCCCTGTCACACACCTGTGCATTTCCTCACCTACCATGCTGTATGTCCTGCCATAGCCCTGCCAGTCTACATGGTACAACAATCACCTTTCATCATATTCAGCATTTAGTCCCCTATATAAGGCCCATAATAGTATCACTTATATATGCCATCCTCAGGATGTGCTAGCTTTATGCCTACTCTGTATTATAATACTGGTTAGCATATATCATAGTACGTGCCTTCCATATGCTGATACCTGCCCACTGTTAGGTCACTGTATTTGCTACTGTTGTTGGTACATCACAATGGATCATCAGCATGTTGCCCTGCAACTTCTGAAGAGTTGCTCGTGTCTGCTATGCCCTTCATTTACCTTTGACATAATGTAGAGCAATAGTAGCATCCCACCACACCATCCTTGGTCCGTGCTGTCCACATCAGCACCACCTGTACTGTAATCCTCGATACATACCAGGGTCTTGGATAATGTCCATGCCCTACTGCCCCTTGCAACCCACTTCTTACATTTGCATCTTACCTGTAGCCTGCCTGGTAAGAACTAAATAATCACTGAATAACTAATAAAAGTTTTGCATTTCCATAACTACTGGTATGGCTGTTAGTCATACATGGACCTAATACTAATGTTTTTCTTGTTATGTCCCCAGCTGTGCTTGCTATTCTTCCTTTATATATCTATTTGATGTTTGTTGTTTGTTAGTCAGTGACAGCAGTGTCTGTGGTGCAGCAGAAGTCACCTCACTATCGACCTGTCCTGTCATTGAGTGACATATGTCTTCCAGTGAGAGCAACCTGTAGGGATGCATTGCAGCCTGCAGTGGACTGCCACTGGAAGGTGCTGTTGCAGTCTCTGGGGACTCCACTGGTAGGTCTCAATTTGTCACTCAATAGGAGTTAAGAGGAGGTGGTGAGAACAAAGGTGGCTACCTGGAAAATATTTTTGTACAACAGACAGTGTTGCATCACTGCTTGACCCTGACCAGCATGCAAAACAAGGCACTATCTAGTGGAAAGATGAAATCACTGACAGGACTGACATCTGGCTTGGTGTTGTCAGCATAAATCATCATCCCACCTTATCTCTAATCATGGTGCTTCCCTTTCACAAATTTCACTTCTCTGCCCTACTTGTATTCCAGTCCCCCATCACTAAATGTCCTCCTTCTATCTATCTGTGTTTCTCCATTATGTCTCCCTTTTTATGTTAGCACCTTCCTGATGGATTTTGTCTGAGTTCTTTGGTTGTCTGTCTCCACTACCATCCCTACATAATCTTTCCTTCCTACACTCTCCCATTCCTTCCTTCACCTTCCTGTCTTGTTAAAAAATGGGTACCTATCACATAAAAAGTACCCTTTCTAACCCATCACATTCCATTATTTCCTTTCCTGTCACCTTGTGTGTGTTCCTAAAGTACCTTTCTAACCCATCACATTCCATTATTTCCTATCCTGTCACCTTGTGTGTGTTCCTAAAGTACCTTTCTAACCCATCACATTCCATTATTTCCTATCCTGTCACCTTGTGTGTGTTCCTAAAGTACCCTTTCTAACCCATCACATTCCATTATTTCCTATCCTGTCACCTTGTGTGTGTTCCTAAAGTACCCTTTCTAACCCATCACATTCCATTATTTCCTTTCCTGTCACCTTGTGTGTGTTCCTAAAGTACCCTTTCTAACCCATCACATTCCATTATTTCCTTTCCTGTCACCTTGTGTGTGTTCCTAAAGTACCTTTCTAACCCATCACATTCCATTATTTCCTTTCCTGTCACCTTGTGTGTGTTCCTAAAGTACCCTTTCTAACCCATCACATTCCATTATTTCCTTTCCTGTCACCTTGTGTGTGTTCCTAAAGTACCCTTTCTAACCCATCACATTCCATTATTTCCTTTCCTGTCACCTTGTGTGTGTTCCTAAAGTACCCTTTCTAACCCATCACATTCCATTATTTCCTTTCCTGTCACCTTGTGTGTGTTCCTAAAGTACCTTTTCTAACCCATCACATTCCATTATTTCCTTTCCTGTCACCTTGTGTGTGTTCCTAAAGTACCCTTTCTAACCCATCACATTCCATTATTTCCTTTCCTGTCACCTTGTGTGTGTTCCTAAAGTACCTTTTCTAACCCATCACATTCCATTATTTCCTTTCCTGTCACCTTGTGTGTGTTCCTAAAGTACCTTTTCTAACCCATCGCATTCCATTATTTCCTTTCCTGTCACCTTGTGTGTGTTCCTAAAGTACCTTTTCTAACCCATCACATTCCATTATTTCCTTTCCTGTCACCTTGTGTGTGTTCCTAAAGTACCTTTTCTAACCCATCACATTCCATTATTTCCTTTCCTGTCACCTTGTGTGTGTTCCTAAAGTACCTTTTCTAACCCATCGCATTCCATTATTTCCTTTCCTGTCACCTTGTGTGTGTTCCTAAAGTACCTTTCTAACCCATCGCATTCCATTATTTCCTATTCTGTCACCTTGTGTGTGTTCCTAAAGTACCTTTTCTAACCCATCACATTCCATTATTTCCTTTCCTGTCACCTTGTGTGTGTTCCTAAAGTACCCTTTCTAACCCATCACATTCCATTATTTCCTTTCCTGTCACCTTGTGTGTGTTCCTAAAGTACCCTTTCTAACCCATCACATTCCATTATTTCCTTTCCTGTCACCTTGTGTGTGTTCCTAAAGTACCTTTTCTAACCCATCACATTCCATTATTACCTATCCTGTCACCTTGTGTGTGTTCCTAAAGTACCTTTTCTAACCCATCACATTCCATTATTTCCTTTCCTGTCACCTGGTGTGTGTTCCTAAAGTACCCTTTCTAACCCATCACATTCCATTATTTCCTTTCCTGTCACCTTGTGTGTGTTCCTAAAGTACCCTTTCTAACCCATTACATTCCATTATTTCCTTTCCTGTCACCTTGTGTGTGTTCCTAAAGTACCCTTTCTAACCCATCACATTCCATTATTTCCTTTCCTGTCACCTTGTGTGTGTTCCTAAAGTACCCTTTCTAACCCATCACATTCCATTATTTCCTTTCCTGTCACCTTGTGTGTGTTCCTAAAGTACCCTTTCTAACCCATCACATTCCATTATTTCCTTTCCTGTCACCTTGTGTGTGTTCCTTTGCTTGCTCTTCCCCCTTTCTGACTGTCCTATAAACCCATTTCCTCCCCATTTATAAGAAATAAATTGGGAGGGACTTTGCTGGGAGGCCCTTATTATGGCTCGCACCAGTTCTCACAGCAGAGCAACTAATCACAAATGGGATGAGCCTTGCTTCAGTTATGCTACATACTTACCACTGGGGTTCATGAGTCAGATGACCACAATATGGGATGAGCCTTGCTTCAGTTATGCTACATATTTACCACTGGGGTTCATGAGTCAGATGACCACAATATGGGATGAGCCTTGCTTCAGTTATGCTACATACTTACCACTGGGGTTCATGAGTCAGATGACCACAATATGGGATGAGCCTTGCTTCAGTTATGCTACATACTTACCACTGGGGTTCATGAGTCAGATGACCACAATATGGGATGAGCCTTGCTTCAGTTATGCTACATACTTACCACTGGGGTTCATGAGTCAGATGACCACAATCATGGTATGCTGCTCCATTAGTAGTAGCCAGTGCAGTGTTTTGCCACTTAATTAATTGCAAGTCATTACACTAATTTTTCCCATTACATTATTAATTAGCTTAGAGCCGTATAGCAAAACTTTGAGTGTGAAAGTTAATCATGTATTGCAGGGGTTGTCCTTACCTAAGTAGAAACCGTGTAATAAACAAAGTAGAAACTGTGTAATAAACTCATATGACAAAAGCTATAGAGATTTCTGTTGCTTTTCTTCTTTTTTTACCTTAAAAACTATTTTCAATTAAAGGTTAAACAGTACAATTAAACAACATGCAGACAGTATTTCTCCAGGCATATTTCATGCTATTTGAAAGCAAAATTTTCCATTAATAGATCAACCATGAAAAGGTTGTATTACTGAAAAACTGTTGTCATAAATATGTCCTGCTTTTCACAAGATGATTATAATTTTCAGTCTTCTTAAATCTCACAAGTTGTGTTATTATTAGCAAAAGGTATACACCAAACATGAAAACTATGAATTAATGAAAAAAAAAAAAACACAAAGTAAAGTTGCCAAGAAAAAGCATAGTTTAACACAGCCTTACACAAATTTTGTTTACGTTTTGTGTGTGTGTGTGTGTGTGTGTGTGTGTGTGTGTGTGTGTGTGTGTGTGTGTGTGTGTGTGTGTGTGAGTGTCTGTGTGTGTGTTGGGGTCTCTCAGTCTTGCATTGTGTTGCATTGTGTTGCCTCAGAGAAAATGAAAAGGTCATAAATAGGTATTGTGAAGAACAATGTTGTCAAAAAGAGGATGAGTTGATAAACACATAGAACAAATGGCAAGTTTCATCTAATTTCTGGCTATAATAAGACTGCAAGCATTGCCCAAAATGACATGCCTTGTTTTAAATATCTTCTCAGAACTAACAGCTAATGCCCAGAATGCTACATATATATACATGATCATGCCAAATATACCATTTTATGACATGTGGGTAGAATTCACAGACAGCCATCACATCAGTGATGAGTTGTGCATTTCAGCATTAATGGCAGTCATAGGGTGGTATTCAGACACAAATAGCACAGTGTAAGCAAAACACCAGGGTGTCTAGCATTGAGTGGGGGCTAATTCAGAGGCAGAAGTAGCATGACTGCTCTGGTGGGAAAATACCAAGGTACACATCAAAAGCAAAAGACTGCATAATGACATGCAAATCAGTGTAGATATTTTAATGGAAATCATCATGTACGCAAATTATGACATCAATCATGGCAGCATGAGTCTGGAAAATATAAAATTAGCTTGATTTGCAACAGCTCTTAGTTTATCTGAACATCATCATGTTTCAGTCCACATTGCATCACTTCCACCAAGATGATAGCAGCATTTACTGTGGCATGTCAGCATCTGTTAGTAGCCACAGTGAGAGACAGTTCCCATAATGCTGCATGTTGCCACACTCCTAGTTACAGAAGAGTCTGCCAGTGGCTGATACACTAATTCTCCATGACCACACAGTTCACCACTCCTCTGTGGAAAGAGACATCATACAGGAGTTAGAAGACTTGCACTAGCTTCATATGGAATCAAGGGGAATGTATGAACTGACTATTCTGGTGGACACACAGAGTCCAAGGTTACTGTAGCATTAACAGCTCTTGCTACAGGAAATTTCAGTGTCCAACAGGAAACGCACTTGGAGATTCACAAGCATCCACCTAGCAAATCCAACCCCAGTTCCTTGAAGTGATGCAATATGTGGAGAAGCATGTTTGGATTCCATAAATACCTCTCGTGTCTCTGATTTTGACTCAAATTTTAGCTCTGTCCCTCTTAATCCCTCCTAAAACTGGTGACTTTTGGAGGAAAGGTGGTGAATTACACTTAATGAATAATGACAATAATTAAGAGTTATAGACTTCTTTTACTTCACAAAATGTGCATTAATTCTTATGCTGTAATTCTGTGAATGTCTTATGTTAATAACACTAATATTTTAAAAGTGTCCCTGATTGGCCCTGATTTTTTCTGACTTTGTCCCTGATTCTGTTGAACTGTGTCCCTGATTGGTTGAGAGCTATTAGACAGTAGAGCAAAGATCCATCATTATGCAGGTATTCTGTGACATAGCCCATTTCCTAAAGGTCCTAGGAGACAATGACTGCCCCCACATTGCAATCAAGGCCCCACCTGCTGCACATGGCTTCCAGTATATTGACTAGACGGGCTTCCACACTATCAGCTGCCAGTTGGTATGCACTGGTATTCCTTTATGGAGATTACTTTCAGGCAGCTGAATATTTGGTACATTAATGTTTTAGTTCCCTTATGCATTAAAAAGAACCAGAAATCTCTATTTTGGTATTTATTACCAATAGCTAGAAAGATAATAACAAAGAATTGGAAAGAGCTTAATTCACTTTCATTTTCTGAATTAATTAGAACAATGCAGTATAGTTTATGACAAAGAAATTAACACTATACATCAGAAAGCTAACATTTCTAATGTGAACTATACATTCTGGCCATAACTAACTTAACATTCGGGGCCAGATTCAATAAATCTAAAGGTATTACTGCTCAATGCTAGGAGCCTAAACAAAAAAAAATCCACTCCCTGGAATCTGTCTTTACCCTAGAGAATGCTGATGTCTGTGCTCTGACACATGGTTTAAAGCTGCGGAGAGCACACCAACAGTGTAAGATTATAATGCCTTCCAAACATTTAGACCAGCTACTTCACAGGCAGGGACTAAAGGTGGAAGTGTCACAGTTTACATAAAAAATAAATACACAAGGCTGGTCAAACAGGACAATGCACTTGAGCTGCTCCATGTTCAAATCACCGTAGGTAAAATCTAATACCACTTACTTGCAAGCTATAGGTCCCCCTCTATGACTCAGGAAACCCATACCATGTATTTAAACTTATTAGAAACACTAATCATCCAACCCAATACCATATTAATGGACGACATTAATTACCCCACTATTAACTGGGAATCCTGTACGACATCAAACGTACATGCACAGAGATTCCTGGATTTTGTAAACACAAACTCCCTGGACCAGATAGTTAGTACACCAACCAGGGGTGCAGCTATACTGGATCTGGTCCTCACTAATATGGGAGAGTGCTGCACACCTCCTACTGTAATGGCTTCCCTGGTAAGGTCAGACCACAAAATGGTCTCCCTTGAAGAAAAATAAAACCTGGACCCCCAGCTCAACCAGGAATATTCAGGAACAATTCTAAGGCTAACCTCCTGTTATTAGGTGAGAACCTGGCAAAATTTCAAGCCCCTATAAACTCTGAGAACACTTCTGCCTATGCAGAACTGTTCACAAAAACCCCGTGCAAACATGTTAATAGCTGCATAGAGGCAGCTGTACCCACCAGGAAGAAGTACAGTACTAACTCAAAAAACAAGCCACACACATGGAATCACAAAATCAATCAGATGTATAGCAGGAGGAAGAAAATCATGGCAAAAATTAGGAAGTGCAGCACCCAGAAGGATAAAAGCATGCTCATCAAACTAAACAAACAACTCAAAGGACAAATAAAGTCTACCAAAGGCAAATTTGAGGTAAGTTTGGCCTCCCAGGCCAAGGACAACCACAAAGTATTTTTAGCTATGTCTGCAACCTCAAAGGCAATACACAGTTGTGTGCAGAGCTCAGTGTAAATGGAGCCACCTATACTGAGCCAGAAGAAATAGCAAATCTCCTAGCTGATAAATTCAGCTCCAACTTCACTCCTTTCTCCCCCTAAACCTTCCTTCAGGAAATATCATCAAATATAACTCCCCCTACTATCACTAGGCAACAAGTCCTTAATGCTCTCTCTAAGACCAAGAACGATGCATCAATGGGCCCAGACAATATCCCAGGATGCCTTCTAAATAGCATGAAACATGACTGATCAGGGCCTCTGGAATTACTAACTGTAGCCTCCAAACAGGCTTTCTGCTTCATGAATGGAGAAAGGCAACAGTCATCCCTCTGCACAAAGGTGGGCCATTTACAGACTCTGGAAACTACAGACCCATAAGTCTCACTAGTCTTATGTGTAAAGCTATGGAAAGAATTATCATAGAGATGATCAATAGAGATATAGTAAACATCCAGACACTGGACCCAACCCAGTTTGGTTTCGTCAAGGGCAGATCATGCCTACTCAACCTCGTGGACTTCTTTGAGAAGGTCACCAAAGCAGTGGATGAGGGCAAAATAGTTTACACTGCCTACCTTGACCTGGCCAAGGCATTTGACACAATACCCCACTTGGGCATTATTGACAAACTCAAGAGGTTAGGTACAAACCCATATGTCACCCAAAGGATAGCCAACTGGCTCACAGACAGAATCCAGGAAGTTAGAATTGCCGAAATCCACCTCTACAAAGAGGCCATTCACAAGTGGAGCCCCTCAGGGATCAGTCCTTGGACCGCTCCTTTTTGGTATTTACTTCTCAGAAGTCAAAGCCAATGTCAGTGGTCTCTGGTTGACTAAATTTGCAGATGATTGCAAATTAGGAGCTGTCATTGAATCTCACACTTACACAAATGTTCTCCAAGAGGGGCTGACACAGACAAATAACTGGTGTCACAGTCTTGGACTAAAACTAAATGCAAAAAAATGCATAATAGTATCCTTTGGGAAGTCATTCATCCCTGGTAACTATCATATTGACAACACACCCCTTAGAGTTGATCCAGTAGTCAGGGAATTAGGGACACACATAGATAGTAGTCTAGCCTTTGATCATCACATGTCAACAGTGGTGAGGAAATCATTCGATGTTGTGCAACTTATAAACAAAGGTATGACATCTAAGTCCAAGGAAGTCATTGTTCCACTGTATTCGGCATTCATCAGACATATCATTGAGTACACTGCACCCTTTGGTATGTACCTAACCAGGCATAAGCAACAACTGGAATGTCCTCAGAGGTTCCTCACTAAAAGAATACAGGGGGTAAGTAATATGCCCATGCAGACCACCTCAAGGCTCTATCCCTGTATAATGTCTCCTACAGGCTTTTGAGGGGAGATCTATGCCTGGCATACAGGGCATTGTCAGTCCCACTCTGATGGCCTCCTACCTCTCCACAAAACAAACAGTACCATAATTACCCATTCATAAACCTTGCTTGTGATATAAATAGGACCTGCTGGAGAGATAGTTATGTATCCCAGAGACTACCCCCTCCATGGAACAGGCTCCCCATCCATGTGAAGCAGAGTTCCTCCATAACACAATTCAAGTGCAACGTGGACAATTGGATGGGAAAACGGAAATTCATCCCTGGTTTATTGGCACCTATGTCTCTAATGCAAACAGGTAACCTGAAAATC